>NC_079436.1:6290860-6554832 GCF_903798145.1 Danio aesculapii | reverse complement strand
TGACACTATGACCATTAAAGGTGCTATTGTTAAATTGTTATCTGATATCTACATAAGACTTAACCCTCTACCGCATAGTGTTGCCATATGGCTGCATGATATTTATGTTCATTTCCCTGCCAACATGAAAGCTAGTAATATAATGTTGATTATTTGTATGTTAATGACATTTACATCATGGATAAAATCTAGTTTTAATGGCAGTACAACTTTTGAATAGATACAGGGAACAGTGTATTAGCGAGCACCACCATGTACTATGTTAAGTAAAAGAAGAAAAGGACAGAACTGGCTCTTCCTGCAGAAGAATGTGAGGATGAGATGGGTTTTAGTGACCATGAGAATGATTCAGATTGGACATTTGATAGAGACAGTTCAGGTAAGTTAGCTCAGAGGCAGCTAAGACAGGTGTAGTATATAGTAATATATAAATAGTGTTAGCTAGTAGCTACATTATTCTGATGCATCTGGATATACTAGACTTGTTATTTATTTGTTATAATATTTACAGGAGGAAATATTTATATTTACTGTATGTTGTAAACATGATAATACAATATTAGGTTTGTTTTCAATAATATTTAGCAAAAAAGAATGGAATAAATGAAAGCTGTTGGAATATGAGTTGTTGCAAAGTATGTATAAGGTGTCATTTATAAGTTCTGTGTTAAAGCTTATAATACCTGCAACACCAATTAAATCATTTCAAACAACAAAATTATTCATTATAAAGGAAGTTCTAAATTTGAAATTTCTAAATTAAATTCACTGTTGGACGTTGTTATAAACATATTATAAAGTACCTTAAAAAATAAAATTTTCCTAATTGTTTTTACAGCGCTTCAAGTTTTTTAAGAACTATTTTAAGAAAATAAAATAGGTAGAAATTAATAGAAATTAATAGAAATTAAACTATTTTAAGAAAATAAAAACAGTCAAATATATATTTTTTATAGATTTATCATAATGCGTGCAGTAGAGAGTTAATATGGCTTAGTTAAGCTCTCCAAAAATGTTCATTTACAGCCCCTAGAATGAAAGCTTTGTTTTTATCTTATTAGGAAGGGTCATAAATAATACGCCATTTGCTTTGGTTTCTTTCGTTGCTCTGAAGTTGGCTTGTCAATAGTGCAGTACTGCAAAATTGAGATTATCACGACAGTGCTATTATTGTTTCAACTTGAGTGGCAGAGTTCCTGTTGTATTTCCACGTTAGCCTGGTACAGCATGTTACAAATAGTTTTTAGCCAGGAATTTGACAACCATGCTGAGCTGTGCTGGTGGTGTATGTGTGTGTGAGGTGTTGCCTGGTTACCAGTTTCTCTAAAGAAGTATAATAAGCAGAAACACACCTTTTCTCTTATTCAACAAAGTAAATATAAGCTAAAAAGGAATCCCAAAAACAGAATAATCTGATCCTCATCTGTTTATATTATACTTGCATTATCTAGCCTACCAATGACTGACGCATTTGTATTGCATTCCAAACAGCTCCTTTATCAGCAGAACCATTGTGGAAAATTAATCCATACCCATGGTGACTAGACTAGTGTTCATTTTGTTAACAAAGACATCAATGAAAAATATTCGTTAGCGACCATTTATTCCAACACAGGCTCATTGAGAAAACGTACTCCCATCTTTAAAACAAACACTACAAGCCAGTTTGACACAGCTGACAGCTTATCTTCATGTGGACGGCTTTTCTGCTGTTACCAGTTTGCCCAGTAGCTCTCCATGTACGTCGGCGGACTTGAGATGCAGAGAGGAGTTGACTGCAATGATGGGGTTTGAGTCTGGCAAAGAACGGTTCCAGAAAGCAGGTAAAACAAAAGCCAACAAAAAATACAAACGAGTAAATAACAGGGTGAGAACATGGTAAAAATGAGGCAGCCGCGAGGGCTTTTCTTTTTCTGGATTGCTTATGAAAACACAGTTGGTTGGTTTGAGGGGGTGATCGGGTTAATCTGTGCTTTTTTAAACATTAACGGTTGGCTTTAGGCTAGGGGGTGGGTGAGTAGATTGGTCAGTCAGTCAGTCAGTCGACAGCGGCCTCTAGTGGATTTATGCAAGAACAGCAGGCACAAATGGTACTCGCTAAAGAAATGTGAGATCTGAAAAAGCATACACAGCGACCACTGGTGGATTCATGAAAACAAAAACTGCAAAAAAAAGTACCTCCTGGGACATATTTTGCGATCTCCAGAAATGTATATATGTGGAGAGGTAAACATGATCGAACACCCAATGAGGGGGGAGAGCATGCTCAGAGCCCGGCGGTTAATCAGCAGGCCAATCAGAAATAATAAATAAAACCTGTTATTCTAGTGATTGGGCCGGAGAAACACCCTTCTTAAGGAGCACAGAAGGAGCAGCCGGGGAGAAGAGAAAGCACACACACAGCTACGCGTGTTGTGCATTTATAAAAAAAAAATATATACTACTTACCTGATATCGCCAAACCCTGTCTTTTCTTCCCACACAACAACAAAGTTCACTAAACAATCACAAACAATCACTAAACAACCAACCAACCAAACTACCAACATACCAACATACCAAGCAAACTAACTAACTAACTAACTAACTAACTAACTAACTAACCAAACAAATAAGCATACATACATCCAAACAAACAATTACCAAACAACCAATCAAGTAAACAAACAATCAACCAACCAACCAAACTAAACCAACCAACCAAACAAACAACCAACCAAACTAACAACCAAACATACATACATCCAAACAATCACTAAACAACCAACCAACCAAACTACCAACATACCAAGCAAACTAACTAACTAACTAACTAACTAACTAACTAACTAACTAACTAACTAACTAACTAACTAACTAACTAACTAACCAACCAACCAACCAACCAACCAACCAACCAACCAAACAAATAAACATACATTCATCCAAACAAACAATTACCAAACAACCAACCAAGTAAACAAACAATCAACCAACCAACCAAACTAAACCAACCAAACAAACAACCAACCAAACTAACAACCAAACATACATACATCCAAACAATCACTAAACAACCAACCAACCAAACTACCAACATACCAAGCAAACTAACTAACTAACTAACTAACCAACCAACCAACCAACCAACCAACCAACCAACCAACCAAACAAATAAACATACATACATCCAAACAAACAATTACCAAACAACCAACCAAGTAAACAAACAATCAACCAACCAACCAAACTAAACCAACCAAACAAACAACCAACCAAACTAACAACCAAACATACATACATCCAAACAATCACTAAACAACCAACCAACCAAACTACCAACATACCAAGCAAACTAACTAACTAACTAACTAACTAACTAACTAACTAACTAACCAAACAAATAAACATACATACATACATACATCCAAACAACCAACCAACCAAACAAACAATCAACCAACCAACCAAACTAAACCAACCAACCAAACTAACAACCAACCAAACTAACAACCAATCAACCAAATAAACAACCAACCAAACTAACAACCAACCAAACTAACAACCAACCAACCAAGCAAACAAACAACCAACCAAACAAACAACCAACCAAACAAACAACCAACCAAACAAACAACCAACCAAACAAACAACCAACCAAACTAACAACCAACCAAACTAACAAGCAACCAACCAAGCAAACAAACAAACAACAATCAACCAAATAAACAACCAACCAACTAACCAAACTATCAACCAAACATACATACATCCAAACAATCACTAACCAACCAAACTACCAACATACCAAACTAACTAACTAACTAACTAACTAACTAATTAACTAACTAACTAACTAACAAACAACCAAACCAACCAAGCAATCAAACAAACAAGCAACCAAACCAACCAACCAACCAACCAACTAAACCAACCAAACAAACAAACAAACAAGCAAAGATCAACCAACCAACCAGTACAGTACTTCATACTGTGCAATTATTTAGGTTCCCAGATGAATTACTTATTTAGGAATCAAAAGCATATGGTAATCCCAACATAATCCAATTGTCAAATAAATTAATATTAATAATTAAAACAATCTCTGTTGAGAATCATGCATTTTATGACTTTGTCTTTTGAGACTTTGTGTAATTTGTTTGTTTATATTACTGACTTGAGATCGCTTTGCTTCATCTCCCGCTATCCTGATCCATTTGTGTAGTTTCATCTTTTATTTATTTCTTTAATATATATATTATTATTTATTGCATTATTTATTGCATCATTTATTTCCGTTGCATGCGAAACAATCACCAACCAATGAGAGTAACTGTAAACAAAAGAAAGCCGATTGGCTGAAAATATTGATGAGGCCCAATAGATTAATGGGACCTTTGCTTTAACTTGCGCGTGGTGATTACTGTAATGTGTGGACACACACAATACACACAGCCTTCACTCACGCTCATTCACATTCTGTCGCTCTCTCTTAAACTCACACACACACACGCATGCACATACTGTACAGTAGGTATACACCTGGTATTCACCATGCACAATTTAACGCCGGATACATTAAAATAAATACCGGAACGCAAAACACGACTATCTGACATTTCCCAGAACAAGATCTGGCCAGATCCAGCTCAAATTAAGCACTGATTGTATGTATTAGTCTAAAAGACTCTAATTCTAATGAACTAATTTGAAAAGATAAAGTCATATGGTGTCCTTGGTGTTATTTGTCCTTGAATCCTTGGTCATTCATGCTGCATCATACAGAAATTCATCTAAATTTCCGTGCTGTATTCGACAAAAGCAAAAAAAGTCAAACAGGATTGGAGGGTGAGTTAATGATAAAAGAAGTTTCAGTAGTTAGGGAGCTATTGTTATATAAATCCCTGTAGGCTGTGCATGACACTGCTATTAATGAGCTCAGCCTTAACCATAGCATGAACTGTGAAAATACACTTTTTCATTCTGAAACTTTGAATCCAATCTTTTATTTGGTTTTAGAGTTTAATTGATCATGAAAATGTTGTTAATACCTGCTTCTCTGTTCCTCCTCAGTGCCTGCATGACAATACAAGGGTTAACGTGGAAATCAAATGCCCATTTCTCAAAAATTGGTATAATTCTTTAGTGTCTTTAGCAGCTCATTTAGTTATGTGTTTGTTTAAATGTTAATGAGCTATATAAGATGGAGGGAATTTGGCCAGGACAGACTCTTTACGAGAAGTGCCATGGGATTTTTAATGACCACAGAGAGTCAGCACCTCGGTTTAACGTCTCATCCGAAAGATGGCACTCACTGACAGTATGGTATCCCCTTCACTTTACTGGGGCATTAGAACTCGCACAGACCCCAGATTGAGTGCCCCCCTGCAGGCCTTACTAACACCACTTCTAACAGCAACCTAGTTTTCCAATGTGGTCACCCATACAGGTACTAACCAGGCTCAGACCTCAGCTGGACATAGCTGGTTTTGGCTGGGCTCCCAGCCTGGCTAGGCTGGTCAAGCTGGTTTTAGCTGGTCATTTTCCAGCCTGACCAGCTAAGACCAGGCTGGAAATGGCTGGAAACCAGCACGGAAATGGCCAAAACCCCTCTAAAACCAGGCTGGTTGACCAGCTAAAACCAGCCAACCAGCCTAGACTTTAAGCTGTTTTTTTCATGTAGGGACGAGATCAATGTAGCGAAATTTGATGCTCTCTTTGTTGCGGAGAAGTGAAGGCAGACAGCATTGTCACCGGGGCGGCCAGAGAGAACTTACGTGCTCTCGCCGCCTTTGGTGTAAACACAAAGTGAATGCATGACTATGAAAGGCAGGGGTCGTGGGTCAGAAGTATAAACCAGCCTTAAGCTGAAAGAAAAATGATTGAATTATTTAATTGATACTCCTATTTATTTTTTGTAATAAAGAGACCACACACTTCCCGTATAGTGAGATACCATGTGGAGATAGAAATACAGACCACGAGTGCAGTATCATTTGGAACAAGTCTCTATGGTAGGTTCTACCAAAAGGGGAAAGGAATGTACTTTTACTCCCAGGGGCATGGCTGACTTTGAGCTTGGGTTGCCAAGGCAATGACATCCACTAGCCAGGGGGCCAATTTTTACTTGAAGGTAGCATTTTGCATTCTGCTGATTTACAACACAGACAAAGATCTGCCCCTGGTGCTGTCCATATAAAAGCGCAAGATGCAGATGGGACACAGCAATGCCAAGACTGGCTCTGCCACCTATGAGGGCTGTGTTTGCAAGTTCACCACCTGGTCCCTGAACCTGAGCACGTACATGGGCAGGTATTCAGGCCATATCCAATGATGCTAGATGAAATAAACTTGGCTTAACGGTATCTTGTGACAACCTTGTGGTGACCAATCCATCTTAATTGCTAGCTTTCATACACTAGCGTGGAAGATGCTAGTAGTTGTTAGTATAATGCAGATTGAGCTTCCTGTTCTGTTTACACAGTCACTGATGGCCACCTACTGTCAGTCTGGCTGATTTACTGAAGCACAGGGATGAGAGTAACTCAGGAGGTAGTAAATATAGGTCTAGCAAAAAATCTGAATGATGAATGGAGCATGATGGCCTCCTTATGAACCTGAATGTTTTGGATAGTGTTGCATTATATTCCGAAATAGTCAGTGGCCATTTCTTTACTGCTCAGAGGTGTGCATGGGAATGTATTATCCTCTCTCCCTGTTACAGTTTTTCTCAGTGGCTTTGGTGCATTTCTCACAACACTATTTACATTTGCACAACAGTTAAGGCATTTCTCAAAACAATTAGTCATTTGCGCACATCATAGTAGCAGTTTCTCATTCCTTCCAACAAATTGCACATGCTTTTGGACATGCATCAATCGCTTTCATACAACTCTCTGCTGTTTTATAACATTATCATTTGCTTATATCATGTCAGTCAAAATGAACTAAACTTGTGAATGCTGAATAGTCATTCCATATAAAACTAAAGTCCTCATTTCATTACTTGAGTCATTATATACAAAAATGTTGAACTAGTTGTTCAAATCTCTAGCTAATTTTACAAAAAAATAAAAAATACGACCTGTGTAAGTTGTACTTTAGGTTCAGTTCCAATATGTACTGCAATATTGTTTACAGATGAGCACAGCTCTACCCAAAGGAAGTTTATTTTTGTTGTAAATAAAGGTGTGTTTATTCTTCTGCACAATGCTGTAAATAAATTAGAATTGTAAAGAGCAAATGCAGTAAATATGTGAAACATACATATTCAGTGTCATGTACTCAGATACCTCACTAAATGCAGTGATGTCTAACTTTACAGTAGTTTCAAATGGCTGTGCAAATAGTATACAGTGCTGAGCATTTTCAGGAGGTGTCACCTAAATCTGACTTTTTTGCATTGGAATAAATGTACAGAGTAAACTGTCATAATGAAAACATGACAAAGCCATCTGACTATCTTGTTCATAAACAATGGTGTCAGGACTCTTCATCTTGATGACACTGACACTTTCATTGGCATCAATACTTGCTTTTGAGGAATGAGCTCTCCATTTTGAGCAGGTGACACGCTTTTGCAGGTTATCATAGGTTTTGCAGTTTGTACTAATTGTTTTGAGAAATGCATTAACTGTTGTGCAAATGTAAATAGTGTTGTGAGAAATGCACCAAAGCCACTGAGAAAAACTGTAAATTTGATCTAATCCATGTCCTGAAACACACCCCGTCTACCGCTTTCACTTCTCATTCTAACAGAGGGAGCGATTCGTTTGTGAATGAATCTCCGTTATAAACGACTCATTCACTTAAGTAGTTAGCCTACAATAATACAGGTTTTTGGCATCGCAGCATCTTATTTATTTTTCATTGTTTGCTTATTTTATTCAACAAAACTAGCATAAGCCTAGCATTTAGTGCAAGTTGGTGCTACTTTGCTAGCCTTAAGGCCAGTGCAGTAAGAGACTGTATTGTCATCAGTAAAGTTACTTGTTTAGCACAAAAGTTAATAACATAAAAAAATGTACAAAATGAAATCTTCCCTATGAAATGTTCTGTCTTTATGCTTGGTTTTCTTGTTTGCTTGTTACTACACTCATATACAGCGCTAAAGTCCATCATCTTCACATTGGCACACTGTCTTGACTAGTGCGGTTGAATGACATTTGTCCTGGAAGCACTGTTCAAATGTGGCAGCGCAATTAACGCATGCTCAGGGTCCGTATGCAATATCTAGTGTATATATCTATAATGGTTATCTACAGCAGTGGTTCTCAAACTTTTAAACCAGCGACCCCCAATGTAAGATTGTCAAGAACTCGCGACCCCCCACTACCGAAGCATATACAAACAATAAAAATAGCTTTTTTTTAAGCTGTTCGCAATATTTTAACTATATTTACTATACATTACAGGGCTCGAAATTAACATTTTTGCTTGGTAGCACTGGTGCTCCTAACTTTAAAAATGTAGGCGCACCACCATTTATCGCTATGTTACTACAAGTTTTATAAACAGATTTATTGCATTTGAAATCAACACTAATCAAAACAAGCAAAAAATATATATATGCATGCGTGAGGAAAATATGTCTCAATGAAATCCCGTTATCACAAGAAAATACATTTTTATAGGATAATTGAGTGACCAAAAGATACACGGACGAACCGCTCACTGGCCCTGCATGCACTGCTTGACATGAGTTCATTAATGAATCTGTTAACGATAACGGTGCTGTGTTCTCACGCCTGGTGTCTAATATTGCACAGATGCTTTTGACATATACTTTATTATTTGCATACATCATTTTAATAGCAATACCGGTCTTTTCATGAGCTGCAATATTAGTTTAATCTTAGTCAGTGCAAGCTCTTTTGCGATGGTGTACGTGGTGTTAACTTTTACATATAGCTGCCACTTGTACGGCTGACAGCATCTGGCGATTAAATGAGGGATTAAACAGAAACTTTCGTGCTTAAAATGTGTAGACGTGGCAAACAGTTACCTGAAAATTCCGTCCCACAGACTTTACAGTGAATGCTTTAGTTATTTTCATAGCGGACATAGCCAATGGAAGTCTTTTATCCACTCTTCGAAAAGTGTAGATGGTGGATTAACATTCACCACGTGATCAGTAATCAGATGAGCCATTATTTGTAGCTTTAGGTGTTTCTAAGACAAAATCTGTCAGTGTTGTTTTCATTCTCATCTTCAGAGCTTTACATTTTCGCGGTTGTAGCTCCTGTCATCTAAAGACAGGAGGCGTTGACTGAGTGAATGACAGCTGATTTTAACCAATCATTCGTGTTCAGTTCATATAGCAGTGGGCCAATAAGAAGAGCGCGAAGGCGGGGCAAGCCATTGAAGGTTTTGTTTACTGCGGCAAGTTGGCACACGTTTTAAACTGTTCCTGAGCGCTGCGTTTCAAGTGCAAAGATGCATTCTGCTTGAATGTGTCCTAAATACTTTATGAATCAGTAATATATTTTCAAAAATCTGAAAATATTAGCTTTCATTTGTAATACTGAAAAATATTTATTATAATCACTGAAAATTACACAATTTTTAAATCACTCTCGCGACCCCTGGAAATTATTCTGCAACCCCTCCAGGGGTCGCAACCCCCAGTTTGAGAACCACTGATCTACAGTACTGTAATTATTCTGTTGCTCCTAACTTTAAAGCTTGTTTTAAAAAATGCAGGTTTACATTTTTACCATCATTTCGATGATGTATTTATTTTATATTTAAGATAGAAACTTTACGATGTGTATACTTTATATATAACAGGATAACTTTTGTCTCTCCAAAACTTAATTCAAACCTTACTATTATAAATAAAAAAGAATATTAAAGCGCACTGAATCATCAGATTGAGGGTTGTGGCAGGCTGTAGTTAACTTGCTTTTGATACGGAGCCTGTTAATCTGTGATTATCTCGAGTGTTTCTTAGCATACAGTACAGTACGTGGCTCTCAATTCTCATGGCCACACATGTGCTCATCATGCCAGTCAGTCACAGGTAGCTTAAATTAAATTCGATTTAAAATAAAACCCAGACAGAATCCTAATCTATATTAAGTGTTCTTATGTCTTTGGTTTTATTTATATAATTAACTTCAGTATATCAATAAAATTAGGACTATACTGCGGTGCAGATCTATTTTAAATAGAAAGTGATTCCAACATAATTCCACTGGTGACTGGTGAAAATCCAATCTAGAGGGCACGTATCTGATTCTCATCAGACAAATATCCACATATAAACAAGACCTGAAACCAATCGGAGTATTTCAGAATCCATGTGTTGTTTTCCTACATGTACGTGGGCCATATCCAATCTGTGCCACATGGGTGGAAAAAACAGATTTTAGTCATTTCAACCGTGCAGTGTAAATGCAGAGGCTCCCAAATGAGACCCCTTACTATTGACATCACATTATGTAATTGACAAAACGCAACTTTAGTTTCATTCATTTTCGCCTTAGTCCCTTTATTAATCCGAGGTCGCCACAGCGGAATGAACCGCCAACTTATCCAGCACATGTTTTACGCAGTGCATGTCTTTCCAGCTGCAACCAATCTCTGGGAAACATCCATACACACTCATACACTACAGACCAATTAGCTTACGCAATTCACCTGTACTGCATGTCTTTGGGCCGTGAGGGAAACCGGAGCACCCGGAGGAAACCCACGCGAACAGGGAGAACATGCCAACTCCACACAGAAACGCCAACTGACCCAGCCGAGGCTCGAACCAGCAACCTTATTGCTGTGAGGCGATAGCTCTACCTACTACGCCACTGCATCGCCGGAACTTTAGTTTAGTTTCTGAAAGTAAATTTGAAAGACGGGGCGACACAGTGGCTCAGTGGTTAGCACTGTCGCCTCACAGCAAGAAGGTCTCTGGTTCAAGGCCTTGCTGGGTCAGTTGGCATTTTTCTGTGGAGTTTGCATGTTCTCCCTATGTTCATGTGGGTTTTCTCTGGGTCTTCCGGTTTCCCCCACAGTCCAAAAACATGCGCTAGAGGTGAATTGAATAAACCTAATTTGCCTTAGTGTATGAGTGTACATGTGAGAGTGTATGGATGTTTCCTAGTACTGGGTTGCATCTGGAAGGGCATCCGCTGTGTAAAACATTTGCTGGATAAGTTGGCGGTTCATTCCACTGTGGCAACCTCTGAAGAATAAAGGGACTAATCCGAAGGAAAATTAATGAATGAATAAAATTTGAAAGACCACCTCTCTAAAATTCTATATGCAGACAAACTTAAGGAAACACTGATGAAACCAAGAAAACAACGGCAGCCATCTTTCTCTAATCCCGTATGACATCTAACAGAGAGCGATGTTTGTTGCTTGTTGTATCATCCCACTGTAGTCTTTTGTCTTGTGTTTTTTCTTTTGGCACTTTGGAGAATAGCACCAAAAAAAAAGATACAAGATAAAAGTCACACTTTGATGTTCTGCACTAAGAGTGCAGTGGTAATAAAGCACAGCAGCTACAAAACATTCCTGTATCCCTCTAAGCCAGTTCATCAGTGGTAATATTTGCATTTCTCACTAATGAGCCTCCAAAGAGTTTTAGGGAGAACCGTGGACGACTGTTTTATGATAAAACCATCATGAAAAGATATTCACTAATGAGATCTGCAGAATGACACATCACCATAACAATTTTACCGCTCGTTTAGAAAGATCATTGCGTAAATTTACAATGTACACAATGTATACACTCACTGGCCACTTTATTAGGTACAACTTGCTAGTACTGGGTTGGACCCACCTTTGCCTTCAGAACTGCTTTAATCCTTCGAGGCATAGATTCAACAAGGTACTGGAAATATTCCTCAGAGATATTGGTCCATATTGACATGAATAACGCAACATCCATACACACTCACTCACACTCATACACTACGGACAATTTAGCCTTCCCAATTCACCTGTAACGCATGTCTTTGGACTGTGGGCGAAACCGGAGCACCCGAAGGAAACCCATGCGAATGCAGGGAGAAACATGCAAACTCCACACAGAAGCGCCAACTGACCCATCCGAGGCTAGAACCAGCGACCTTCTTGCTGTGAGGCGACAGCACTACCTACAGCGCCACTACGTCGCCAAGAACATTTATTCATAATTTGAATTATAAAAAATTCAACCAAGCCAAATGTTCTGTGGAAACTCCTAAAATTAAAGGCTGCAAATGTGTGTTTTTACAGTGATGACATTGATCAGGGGTCACCAATCTCGTTTCTGGAGGGCCGGTGCCCTGCAAGGTTTAGCTCCAACTTGCCTCAACACACCTGCCTGGGTGTTTCAAGTATACCTTAAGCTGTGGTCACACTGGGCTTTTCCTCCCATAGACTTCCATTCATACGTACGCGAATGCGTCAGACCGGAAACGCAGGGTCATGCGTTAAGTTTCGCAGATCGCTGCAGTGTAAAGTTCAAGCTTGGTTAACTCTGACCTGCGAAATCGCATCACCTGACTGCGTGAGACCAATCAAGGATCAAAACAGGACCTCTCTGGACAAAAATTTAAAACATGAAGCAATCACTCGCTTTATTAATGTCTAATCATCTTATTTAATCCCGCCCCTTTTTCGCACACACAAACCCCAGTGTGACCACAGCTTTAGACCTTGATTAGCTTGTTCAGGTGTGTTTGATTAGGGTTAGAGCTAAAATCTATAGGACACCTGACCTCCAGGAACGAGGTTGGTGACCCGTGCCATAGATGAACCAGTTTTGGTTCCCAAAAGAACCTAATGAACAGTTCTTTATTTAAAAAATACTTTTCTTATTGTGATTTTACTAATCAAAATAAACTTTTTCACCATAAAAAAAACATTTCTCACAACTTAGAAGTAAAGGTTCAGTTTTTACAAGAAACCTCTGAGACAAATCATGATAATTTCGTAATCTGTGGACAAATATATATATATTCTGTGGACTATATCCTGCCTCATTTGCTCCAGATGCGCACACACACTTGTATAATAAGGTTTACAAGGACTTTCCATAGGCATAATGTATTTTATGCTATTCATTCATTCATTTTTCTTTAGCTTAGTCTCCATTTCAGAGGTTGCCATAGCAGAATTCAATGAACAGTCAACTATTCCAGCATATGTTTTACGTAGTGGATACCCTTCCAGCTGAAACCCAGTACTGGGAAACACCCATACACACTCATTCACACACACACACACACACATTCAATTCACCTATAGTGCATGTCTTTGGACTATGGGGGAAACCGGAAGAAACCCACGCAAACACAGGGTATTTTGTACTATAAAAATGCATATCATATTGCCTTATAGCCTACCCCTACCCCTAAACTCTATCCACATAAGCAAGTACACACCACATAACCAAGTATACATACAGTACACAATGTGTAGACTTTATATAGACATAATACAAACTGTATATATTATCCCTTGCTCTAAGCCTAACTCTAAACACAATCCTCACAGAAAACATTGTACACTATTTTTATTTACCTCAGTCTGTATGATTTATAATTGGCAAGGTCAAAGCTACTGTTATAACTATACGTGTGGAGAAAATCTGTCCCCATAAAATATGGAATCATATAGAGACTACACACTAAGCTTCTTTTTGTTCTGATTAAGTGTAGATCTTGGCTTAATGTTCAAATCTGGAATCCTGCACAAACTGATTTCCCATGCGATCCTTGAGTTGAAAGGAAGGGAAAAAAGTCTGGTCTTCTCAGGGAGCTGTAAATGCGGAATAAGAAGGGTCTCTGCAGACTCTATTCTAGGACGCATAATCTTTTCCCTTTTTTAAACACCTTTTTAAATAGGTCATCAAAATTAGGCCATGACCCATGCATAATAATATTGGCACGTTGATGAAAACATCTGGTATCACAATCATGTGAATGGAAGCAGTTGGTTAATCATGTTCTGCAGACCCATCTCAGTTTAAAAATTGCACCTGAAAATATGAAGCTTTTATACAGTGTAAGATCAAAGCATGTATCAGCATATTATATTCTGGGCTGTATTGGGGTGCACAATATTGGAACCTTGTATATTTAGTTTTTCTGTGATTATACTGTTAATTGTGATATGAATAAAATTTCACCAGATGGATTGAATAAGTCTATTTGCAAAGAATTTATTATTTTAGATTGATGTGCGTGCATTTTCCAGGTTCACCCAGTTAAAAAAAAAATTCCAGAATGTTGTGAGTGCACAGCGATTCATGTAAGTAGAACTAACCAATTTGTCTCACACTTTGGAATGTATATGTATATGGAATATACACATTTCAGTAATAACGGTAGACTTATTATCTCAGACAAACACAGCGCACCCAAACACTGCAATGCTTTTTACTTTTCTCCATAAACTTGTATCAGAACTGCTGCAATGGTTTGTTCGTTTGTCATCCTCTGAGAAAATGGTTGATGCTCACCTAGTTACGAGAGACGCCACAGAAAATAGTGAAGCAAATCAGGAATTCGCGCTTGTCACTTCAGGTCAGAATAACAACACAAGCGAAAATGAGTGCTGTATAGCAGCAGTGAAGAGATTGTAAATAGTAAAGGATGTCGCCAGAGTGGCTTTTTGGTTTCCTTTCTTGTGCATCCCAGCCACTAACTCCCCATCTGAAAGATTTTTTTAGGATAGGGGGTAATACAGTCATTCAACTTCACAATATGTAATGTTGCAGTACGTATTTGAATAATTATGGCTGGTTCCTTTACTTGAAAGCTCAAATTTAATTTATCAGAATTTGTGTTGTTTACAAAGTTTGAGGTTTACTGTATGATTATTATTGACACCTTACAGACGTTGATCTAAATTAAAGTTTGGTTGTTGAGCGTTTACACTTTACCATTGCACACACTTTGTAACATTTTATTTATCAAGTTTAAGAGTCTCTTTGACACTTTTGTTTATGTTAAGACATAAGAGATGTGGTATTTTTGTTTTTGACCATTAAAAACTTTCCTTAGTAATGTTGGTAAATAATATTCCTAAATGGATTTTATATTCAATTATTATCGATACCGAATGATATGAAACATTATATTGTATATCGAATGAACAAAATAAAAATCTGTTGTATCATATTATACTTAGGGCTGGACGATAAAGAAAAAAATAAATAAATAAATCATAGGCATCAAGACAATTCTAACATTTTTGGCTCTATACACCAACACGACATCAAATTGATTTGAAATGAAACTAACTAGATGAGCTTTAACTGAAGACTCTCAGCTTTACTCAGACCCAAAGCATACTGCAAAAGCTATGTTATGCAATGGCCAAGTCAATCACCTGACCTGAATCCGATTGAGCATACATTCACTTGCTAAAGACAAAACTAAAGGGAAAATTCCCCAAGAACAAGCAGGATCTGAAGAAAGTTGCTGAAGAGGCCTGGAAGAGCACCACCAGGAATGGAACTCAGCGTCTGGTGATGTCGATAGCTGCGTCCTAAATCGCATACTTATGCACTATTCTATGCCATTTTGTACTATAAAGATTGCAAGTAGTGCGTTCACACTGAAAAATCTAAAAATAATAAGTGCACTTTAATGGATGATACACTCATTCAGACGGTAAAATGAAGTGTGGAATGATGGACACTTCATGCACTCAACAACGGCAGGTTTGCACACATAGTGGAAGGGGCGGAGCTATCAGGAGCACATGTTGCATAACTTTATTTATTTTGGATGGTGAAAGCAAAATTCTCCTACGAGATTGATTATAGCGACTCCAAGTGGTGAATGCGGTTATACTCATGGCAGGTATTATTTGATAGTTTGGTCATTTATTTCACTGATTTGGCAACCGTCAAACGTTATCAGGGAAACGGTTTGAATTTCCGCTTAGTAAAAAACCATTAGTGTTCCATTTGGGACGATACTACATTCATATACTATGCTGTTGAGTGTGTCAGTGCATAAGTACATAGTGCATGAGTGCATAGTGTATAGTTTGCCATTTGAGACGCTGCTTATGTGTTCCAGACTTCAGGCTGTAATTGACTGCAAAGATTTTGCAACCAAGTATTAAAAAGTGAAAGTTTAATCTATGATTATTATTCTGTCCAATTACTTTTGGACCCTTAACAAGTGGGAGGCACATATGCAAAGTGTTGTAATTCCTACACCGTTCACCTGATTTGGATGTAAATACCCTTAAATTAAAGCTGCCAGTCTGCAGTTTAAGCATATATATTTTTCATTTAAAATCCATTGTGTTGGTGTATAGAGCCAAATATGTTAGAATTGTGTCAATGTCCAAATATTTATGGACCTAGCTGTACATTGTCATATTGCACAGCCCTAGACTATATCATTATAGTACCTAACACTGGCTTCTTATCAAACAATACAATTTCAGACATACAGCAATAAAGACCCCATTACCTGTCTTTACCCGTCTCCCTCTTGAATAACTCATCAAACTGGAGCATTTTCTGCCAGGAGATAATGTAGACCTTGAGTTTGGGAAGCACTTGGTTCATAAGCCGCAGATTGTTATAAACCAGGCCTTTTCCCGTCCCGTCGCATGTAACTGCTGGGTCCCCAGAAGATGAAGACCGTTTCCTGGCTGGAGTTGAGGAGTTCATGGCGGCTGCGCAGCACTCTCTGCATGCTGGAATGAGCAATGACCCTCAGGCTTGTGCGGTGACCCACGTCCGCCCCATAGCCACGAGCTGTGGGCGCGTCATTCATTCGGATGACGCACTCGGCCTGATCGATCTCTTTTCCGCGACCCCCACCGGTTAGATGACCAGAGCTAGTGACCAGCGCACAGCTCCTGCAGTGCATCTTCAAAGGCTGTGAGAAAGAGAGCAAACAGATTAGCTCTATGCAAGCGTAAACTCAGAGTTAATATTTCATTGCGAGGCTATAATAAATGCAGAGGTCATTTAAATAATGTATGCGTAGCTAATTCAATATGAGGGTTAGTGTACCAGTTTAAAACAAACAAGATAAAACGCAATGATTTGCTTGTGTTTCCACAGCCACGCTTTCACAAATCCGGGCTTTAATGAAGTTTGTGCTTAATTATTTTTTTATTTTGGTTCACATTAAACTTGGAAATTATGTTAGTAAGCATTTGCCAGATATTCTATTTTATTATTTTGGTTTGTTCTTACTCTACTTACTTACTTGCTTATTTATTACTGTAATACCTGGACTTTTTAGCTTTTAATACAAACATACAATACAGTATACATGTGTGACCCTGGACCACAAAAACCATAAGTGTCATTTTTGGAGGGAAACTTGAGATTGATATATCACATCGAAGCTGATTAAATAAGCTTTTCATTGATGTATGGTTTGTTACAGGACAATATTTGGACCAGAAATAGCTGTTTGAAAATCTGAAAAAATCTAAATATTGAGATACTTAAGTGATTAGTGTAACCCTGCCGGTTCTACACCACCCAACCCGCTTTGAGCTAGGATCGAACCGGGGACTTTCTGCATGGGAGTAGGTTGCTGTGACAAGGAGGCTAAAGACCATGGCCTCCAGCATCTGTCGTTAGAGCATCTTTAGAGATCAGAGGAGTGAGGTTTACTTGCCCAGCACTTCATTAGCTGGCCTCTGCTACACTCACCCCCCTAAACCTCACTGCCATCTGGGTCACGGCACCAATGTAACCATGCCGGTCCTACACCTCTCAGACTGCTTTGAGCTAAGATCGAACTGGTGACCCTCTGCATTGGAGTCGGTGGCTCTAACAAGGAGGCTAAAGACCATAGCCTCTTGCATCTGTCCCTAGAGCACCTTTAGAGGTCAGAGGAGTGAGGTTTACCTGCATAGCACTTCACTAGCTGGCCTCTGCTATATTAGCATAGCACATTACTAATCAGAAAGTTTGATATAACATTTTAATCTAATATTTGATATATTTACAATAGGAAAATGACAAAATATCGTCACGGAACATGATCTGTACATAGTATTATACTTATTTTTGGCCTAAAACAAAGTGCATAATTTTGACCCGTGCAATTTTTTTGTTTAATTATTGCCAAAAATGTACCTGTGCAACATTTTGGATTGGTTGTGTGGTCCAGGGTCACATATGTACATCAAATGAAGCAATATTTTAATAAATTAACACAAAGGGCTCTATTTTAACGATCCAGGCGCAAAGTCTAAAGCGCATGGCGCAAAAGCATTAAGGGCATGTCTGAATCCACTTTTGCTATTTTAAGGGTGGAAAAATATGCTCTGCGCCCTGGCGCATGGTTTAACAGGGTTGTGCTTATTCTATTAATGAGTTATGGGTGTGTTTTGAGCATAACATACATTAAACCAATCAGAGTTTCATGTCTCATTCCGTTTAAGAGTCAGTTGCGTCCCACCATGGTGAATTCACTATTTACATGGCAGACTTTGTAAGTGGAAAAACTGAACAATTCACTGGCAAGAAAACAGTTAAACAGAGCATCTGCAGTGTGAGGATAAAGAATGAGCCTCCTCCATTCGGCCTCTTTACTTTTTCTTTACTTTTACTCTTTACTTTACTCCTTTACTTTCATGAATAAGGAAATGGTGTTGCATGCACTTCTCTGAAGACATTCATTAGCCTACATATTTATTTTCATTTGTTAAGCGCAAAGATTTGTTTCAAAACTATGTCTAAATTCAATTCAAATTTTCAGCAAATTAATAAATGAACAATAATAACAAAGTGTGGTCAAAAAATCCAAACACACATCCTATTCTTATGCCCCATATGGTGATACATCTCCAAAACCTGACCGATGGACAAATCTAAACTTGTTTTTATTAAAACAAATATAAATATGCATATAATAAATACTACTGCTAATAATAATAATAATAACATTAACAAAATGCAAATTGTCATGAATAAGCTGAAAAACTTTGACTGTGATGCCCCATTTTTTTATTTATGTAAATAAATATTATAAAAAAATTTTTTTGTAACATTTACATTTTTTATATGTAAAGATATTTGTGTATTGCTGTACATCCTGTGTGAATTAAGCAATGTGTGAGCGTTTCAACATGCAAATCATACAACTAACGTGCCAACAATGCACCTTAACACACCTCCTTTCAAGACCAGCACACTCATGAGTTCACAAAGTGGCACAATTGAATTTGCTATTTAAACAATGCGGCACAAAACAGGAAATTTACTGCTGCGCTGGTCTGAAATTAGCAACAAATCGTGCCAAACACATCTTGCGCCTTATTGCGCCGGGTGTATGATAGGGCCTAATGTGACATTTTATACAAGATACAACAAATATTATCTGATAATTTTTATACTAAAGGTATTTACCAATACCTGAAGTATTAATTAGCTTCTATTTCTATATTTTCAGGTACCATTTTCAAATAATTTGTGAATTTTATTCGAGCTATAGTCGAGTTTAATTGATCGACTATCAAAAAGTGTATCTTAAAATAAAGTGTGACCTTTATTTGATTTGAATATCTATCTAGCTTTAAATTTATATATTTCAGTTTTAGTATTTTTTTTTGTGCTTCAGCTTAAAATAATATCAGCTAGTTGCCATGACAAACTTAATTTTGTTTGTTTAATATTTCTTTAATAGATCTAAAGTTGCTGCTTAATATGTAAAGATGATGCTTCATTAAAAGCAGACAACTTTAAAGTCTGAGGGTTAACAGTTTTTTTAAGAATGATTATTCTAAAATAGAGATGAATGATATTTATCAGACAGATAAATTACTGGGCATTATAGGTAAAAAAAATGCAATTTCTAGTGCTCTGATTAATACATAAAATCTGATTATTCATTCATTCATTCATTTTCCTTCGGCTTAGTGTTTTTATTCATCAGGGGTCGCCACAGGTAAATGAACTGCCAACTCATCCAGCATATGTTTTACACAACAGATGCCCTTCCAGCTGCAACAAAATCTGATTATAATATCAGATAAATAAAGATAATGCTTCATTGATAGTAGACAACTTAAAAGTCTGAGGGTAAATTGTATTTTAAGAATGATTATTTATAATAGAGATGCATGACATTTATCAGACAGATAAATTACTGAGAATTATGGGTAAAAATGATGTCATTTTTAGAGCTCAGATTAATAAATGAAATCCAATTATAATATCCGATAAAGTGCGCTAGCGGGTAAATAAATAAATTAGTCTGATGTTTTCGAGATTCATTTACTTTCAGAGTGAGTGACTGCAGTTTTAAAACTGTGTTGCTGTATCTGCATTGCTCATTACATGATTACTTCTTCTTGAGGCAGCGGAGGACAGTGTCATTGCCATATGCATCTCAGCAAGGATTCAGAATAGAGGAGGAAAACAGTCATCAGGTTTAAACACAACAAATCACTTGAAAGTTTCACTTGAAAGGTCATCATCGCGGTAAAGCAGTGTTTTAAAAGAATATAAAGCATCTGCGGCAGAAGCATTGATGAGAGCATTAGTAAAACTGTAAAAAGTTTTACAGTGACAATAAAACGGCTAAAGCTTTCATCTGAAACACAATCAGATCAAATGCATGGGGCCTTTTTGCACAATCCCAATTCTACCCCTTAGCCCTTCCCCACCCTCACGTGAAGAGGTAGGGGAGTCTCAATTCTCTTTAGCTTGAAGGTGTAGGGCTAAGTTTTTTCCAATTGCTAACACACTAAAATGACATGCACAGCACAATTATTTAAACTGACACACAGAGAACAAAACTTCTTCTCAAGTCTCCAAAAGTCTAAACACATTTTCTGCTTTACACACATTTTGCATTTCAAAATGACACTGTTTAAATGCACTGAAAACAGTTTTCTGTGTAAGACAATCTGGCATAAAGTCACATGTTTGGCATTTCAAAACACTACCATTGAAAATGACACTACATGAGGTAACTAGCCAACTACATGCGGCACCTTGTCAAACACCTCAATGGGTAATTGTTAACGACTAAAAAATAAATAAATACAAAAATAATATATATATATATATATATATTTGAAAATGTCTCTTTTTGCAATGAATTTCATTTTGTATAATGGGTAATTTCATTTTGATGAATATTTTGTTGGTCAGTTATCAACAGCATAAACAGGAAGAACAAATAACATCTGAGGTGAAGCGCTTTAAAACAAGTCCACTATAGTTTATGCTTTAACGCCCAAAAAATCCATTAAACTAAATTCAGTTTCATTTTAATTCTTTAACGAAGCACGGTTTGAGCAACATGAGCTGGACAGTAATTAAAGGCTATTGGCTGCACCAACACAATCTCACGCCAATTCGTAACTTTTTTTTAGTGGCTAATTCGTACGAATTCGTACGATCTAATTCGTACAATTTAGTACGATTTGCTCATCCTCCAATGACGGTTGGGTTTAGGGGTGGGGTTCGGTGCCACGCCTCCTTTTTAAAATCGTACCATTTCATACGACTGAATTCGTACGAATTCGTACGAATTAGCCACTAAACTGTCAAAACGTAAAATACTTACGTTTTCTCGTGAGATCAGGCTGGCTGCACTTATAGTGTTCTTAGATTACCATGGAAGAATAAACTCGGTCCGAGGGATGCGAGCTCAGAAGCTCACTGAATGAATGGAGACGCTCCCCGCATATCTCGCCGTGATGCGCGATTTATAAAATGAGAGTCTGCATAGGCCCATTAGTGCCAGTCTGTCAGACAAATTTGGTTATAACACCCGCGGATATAACCGAGATCTGCGCATAACAGGGTTTTATGCGTTCCGCAATATGCGATGTCAAGAGGGTGACTCCATAATAAGGTAAACTGCACACACTTTATAATGTAATGCGTGGATGCATCTCACAGCGCAAAGCATAACTAAACCTTTAAATGTCCATGCTTATTCAGTCATCGATTAAAGCGTTATCGACAATCAATAGATTATCAAGTAATCGTTAGCATCCCTAAATAAAATATATTAAAGGATATTTCACCCTAGATTCATCATACTCACTATTAAAAGGACAGTTCATCGAAAACTAAAAATGCTGTCACCATTAACTCACCTTTTACTTGTTCCAAACTTGTTTTATTTTATTTTATTTTTTGATGTTGAACAATAATATTCAATAACTTGTAGGTAATGTCTTTGGTTGTTGAAAACTTGAACAGTAAATGCTGAATTAGGATTGTTCTTTTGCTTATTATTTTATATTGTCAGACAGCTAAACATTTAAAAATATGTGTTAAATCAGCTGCACAAAGGGATTGGCATGCTGAAAATCCTATAAAATTGATAGATATAAAGATTTTACATTTATCGCGATAATTATCGATATCGACCAATATGAAAAAAATCCTGATAATTTTTTTTAGCCATATCGCCCAGCTCTACATTACAACATCGATGCTGTAAAACGAACCGTATAAAATTTTAAAAAGGCTCATTAACCATTCAAGTCAATTTTATCGGTATGGGAAGAAGCACCAGCTGTGCATATACCCTATTGCATAAAAACATTTAATATACAGTTGAAGTATGATTAGCCCCCCTTAATTTTTTTTTTCTTTTTTAAATATTTCCCAAATGATGTTTAACAGAGCAAGGAAATTTTCAAAGTATGTCTGATAATATTTTTTGTTCGGGAGAAAGTCTTATTTGTTTTATTTTGGCTAGATTAAAAGCAGTTTTGAATTTTTTATGAACCATTTTAAGGTCAAAATTATTAGCCCCTTTAAGCTAATTTTTTTTTCGATAGTCCACAGAACAAACCATCATTATACAATAACTTGCCTAATTACCCTAACCTGCCTAGTTAACCTAATTAACCTAGTTAAGCCTTTAAATGTCACTTTAAGCTGTATAGAAGTGTCTTGAAAAATATCTAGTAAAATATTATTTACTGTATTCATGGCAGAGCTAGAAGAAATCAGTTATTAGAGATGAGTTATTAAAACTATTATGTTTAGAAATGTGTTGAATAAATATTTAAAAAAATTGAAAAAAATAAACAGGGGCTAATAATTCTGACTTCAAATGTTAATATATTAAATACAAAACTTTTTTATAGGTAGTAAGTTAATTTAACAGTATGATTTGACAAGAGTCAGAGGTGTCCATTAATGAAGAAGAAACGTGTGAAAGATTTCTCTCCAGACACTATTCTGTAGCTCAGACTTATAGGTCATAGATAGAGTGCACCAAAGTATCAAGAGAGGCTCTTCGAATGAAACTATCCATTAAGAGGAAAATGTCCTAGATTCAGTGATACTGTTGACTTTTGTACTACAGGATGTACTTATTGACAACATCTTGTTGACAAGCTATAATTGAAGCAGTTAGCAATTCAGCACCCCCTGACCCTGAATGCTTCAAAATCTGTTTAGCTTTTCCTACAGATCTCGATATTCACACCACATACTATCTCACTGCATGTTTTTTCCTCTCTATAGCCTTCCAATGAATTATTCCAATCCAACATAAAGCACCATTGGTATTCCTACAGTGATAAGGGTACAATCCTCTCCAGCCCCATCCTTGGGGGATAATGCGTTTCAGGAATAAAGGACCATCTCCGCTTCGCAAGGAAGTGTTGCATTTACGGTGAATTTCCTCTCCCCGTTCTCTGTCACGCTCTTTAAATCAATAATATGCAAAGAGTGCAGCCAGCGTTGCGTAATTTGTCCTGGATGAAGGCATCTGCTGTGAGAGAAATATTAATAACAAATGGCGCCATGTATTCAGGAGGCAATGCTGCGGCATTTGCATGAGGCTCCTCTTGGCGTCCATTGCTTTCTAGGTAATGAAACTCAGCCGCAGGTCAAAGAAGACACAGGTGCTGTTCTGCTGCTCAACTGACATAATGGTTAATGAGGCTGGGAGCAGTTGAATTTCTTGCAGGCTGTCTCGCCTTTGTTTAACTGCTGAAAAATGTCCTGGTTCTTACAATCTCTGGAAGAAGGACCCAAAAGTAGATGGATGCTTCGCTAGGAACTTCTCTTTATTGAAAGCAACAAAAAGAGCAGCAAACAGAAGAGTGGACAGGCAGGCGAATCAGTCTAAGGGACAAAGGTCAGATGGGTAGAATGATCAGAATGAAGAGCAGTCACATCAGTGGGAAAATCTAACCTCACAGTCAGGGAGAAACAGAAAATCTAGTCTGTAAGACAACTCAGAATGATACCAATAGCAAATCCAACTCCAGAATCGATAATAGAGCACATAGAGAGACGTCAGCAACTTCATGTTTAAAGGAATAGTTCGCCCAAAAAAAATAATCAATAATCACAATAATAATAAACAATAAGATAATGCTTCATTGATATTGGACAACTTTAAGTCTGAGGGTAAGCTGTGTTACTCACCTTCGTGTCGATGCAGACCCCATATATCTTCATTCAGCACAAATTAAGATATTTATCTCCGTGATTCTTCATAACAGCAATAGTTCAGAAAGGTGCCAAAAAACATCCTTAAAACAGCCCAGTTGCCTTCAGTGGTTCAATATTAATATTATGAAGCTACGAGAATTTTTCGGTGTGCACATCAAACAAACATAATGATTTAATTAAACAGTTTCTTCTCCTCAGTGTCAGTATATTTAGCAGGTTCATGAGCTCTGTGCAGTTATGTATTTTCCGGATTCCATCATGTGACTTCCTCTGTTTGAAATACTGACATTGAGGAGAAGTAACTGTTGAATAAAGTTGCTATTCTGAGTTTATGTGCACACAAAAGTTCTTGTAGCTTAATAATATTCCGACTGAACCACTGAAAGCATATGTTTTGAGAATTGATATTATTCTGGACTCTGAATGAGCTGGAAATATTGCTGTCTATGAAAAATGAGAGAGCTCTCAGATTTCATCTAAAACGTATTCATTTGTATTCCGAAGACAAACAAAGGTCTCGGTGGTTTGGAACAAGATGAGGGTGAGTAATTAATAACAAAATTTTCATTTTGTGTGAACTAATGCTTTAAAGGGGGTGACGCGGTGGCGCAGTCGGTAGAACAATCGTCTCACAATCGCTTACTCCTCGTGCTCCAGTTTCCCCCACAAGTCCAAAGACATGTGGTACAGGTGAATTGGGTATGCTAAATTGTCCGTAGTGTATGAGTGTGGGTGAGTGTGGATGGATGTTTCCCAGAGATGGGTTGCAGCTGGAAGGGCAACCGCTGCGTAAAACAAATGCTGGATAAGTTGGCGGTTCATTCCGCTGTGGTGACCCCGAATTAATAAAGGGACTAAGCCAACAAGAAAATGAATGAATGATAATGCTTTAAAGGTGCAGTATGTAAGTTTGACACCCAGTGGTTGAATTAGGTATTACACAAGCGCAGGCTGCCAGATTGATGTCATCAACAAAAGTATGTCTAATAACTACTGAGCCTAAAAGCTGATTTAAGTCATGTTCTAAATAAAGGCAGCAGCACACGATCGAGGGATTTTTTTTTTCCATATTAAAAATAGTTTTTGTTCTAACCAACACCTGAACTTTATATTTTAGAAAAGGCTTTTATTTCTTGCAGCTGAACAACAGGATAAACTGACAATGATCACCTCAGGTACACTTCATGTGCTTTATTCAGTGTTACATGCATTTTACATGATTTTTAAATGACATTTATTGCCATACTACTGAAAGCAGCAGCAGATAGTTTACCTCAGATCTTGAAAATAAAATAAACCTGTGGAAATTGAAGTTTAGAACTGAGTGCAAGCCAAATATCAGTGATTTAGCATGTACATTTAACAATGTTGGAAGAGGTTTAATATGTATTAATTAGATTATAAACCTTACCATTTCACTGGAGTGCAGTAAGTGCACTATTCTATGCTTCTGAATGGCTGTATTTAAACTTCTGCCGTGTTTCGTCTGGTGCAAACAGCCAAATTGCTTATCAATACATAAGCAACCTGCTCACCTAATGTTTACATTCGTTATATTTATGTTATTTGCTAATTAATAACCACCTCATGTGGAACTCTGAATTTGTGTCTTATTTTGGAGTCTGCTACTGTTCACCGTAGGTCGCATTTTGAGTCACGGACACATGCTTTGAGAGCCTTTCTGAATGAATGACTCAAATATTCCACCAAGGCAACCCAGGGTACTGAAATCTAATTGGCTTAACTGACAGTGGGCAGGTTAATTGACCAAAGCAAAGACAGACATTCCGGCATTTAACACACATTTTCAAAGCAGAATATCTGACTTCAGCCTTGTTTTTCAGATAAACTAGAATGTTCATGTTTCTTAAATATCTGCAAATATATAATGGTATTTTTATGGTTTTAGAGTCTAAAACTTACATACATCACCTTTAACAGACTAGACTAACTTGATAATGGTGTGTGTGGAACTATAAAGAACACACTAGCAAAGAACAGAGTGAAAAGAAGGCAAAATAGCAGAGAAATCAAGTGACAGGGAGAGACAGGTGAGGGATGCCGCATGTGGATGAAGCAGAAACCAAACAAAGAAAAATAAAACGGAAAGGGAGATCAAACCAGAATCTTGACAGTGGTATTTTTGTTAACAGCAATAGAGACTCTTGATATCTGTTGCATTAGTGAGGGTTTGAAAACAGCCTTTATGTACTGCTGTGTCCAACTGTCCACCAAATGTTAGCATTGCCTTTTAAATACAACTCAGGACAAAAATAGCTAAACAAACATCGCCGAGGGCCGATAGACCATCGCGATCCTCAGCCCCACCCCATCACAGCAGCAACCCGCTCTTGAAAAATACACACTTAGGCCCCATTTACACTATTACGTCTTAGTTTTAAAATGACATTTTAGAACAAAAAGGATCCACGTCCACACTGGCGTTTCATCTAGCATTTCTGAACAGCCCTCTGTCCACACTATATCGCTGAAAACGTACATCACATGACCACACACACACACAAACAGTCAGCGGGTGCTTTGAGCACAAAACCCCAGAGAGCAGTGCACGTCAAACAGTTTATCAAGGATGTACCGCTGGATCGAGTCTTACTATAGTTGTTAAACATGATATTTAATTCATCCTGTCTCTATCTATATATGTACATGTATGTATGTGTGTGTGTGTGTGTGTGTGTGTGTGTGTGTGTGTATATAATATATATATATATATATATATATATATATATATATATATATATATATATATATATATATATATATATATATATATATATATATTGTATAAAGATGGTTTATTGTGTAGACTATCAAAAATATATAGCTTAGGAGATAGATAGATAGATAGATAGATAGATAGATAGATAGATAATTTCATAACTGTAACAAGATGCAATTCAATCATATCAAATGTTAAAACGTGTTAAAATCAACGTGTTTATCAAGATGTGGACCTTTTTGGATTCTCTGAAGCTATAGAAAATAAAAACTGTAAAACAGGAAATAGGTCAGGACCATTATTATTGTTTACAGCCCTCAAAATGGTCTATAGCTTTGTCTACACTCAAATGCTCCAGATATGTGCTATTCAGTGTTGCAGAAGATACACATCCAATTTCATGAACTCCAAAAAAAAAAAAAAGCTATTTTCAATGTATTTGGAGTACCACATATAGCTTTATACCAACACAGGCTCATTAGAATAGAGTGCATTTTTGCCCTGCACTCAGCCCTGCAGAGCTTAGTTCCTGCTTCAACACACCTATCTGTAAGTTTCAAACAAGCCTAAAGCACTCAATTAGTTTGATCAGGTGTGTTTAATTAGGGTTAAAACTAAACTGTGCTGAGCTGCGGCACTCCAGAAACTGAGTTTGACACCTGTGCACTAAAGCAGTGGGGGTCGGGACCGCTTGTGGGGGGAGGGTCACAGAACAATGACAGGGTGTCCTTTGGTGATTTCCAAAAGTCCAATAAATTATTAAACAATTAAAATTACCATATTTATTGATTAACCACAGAAGACAAAATATGAGTTAATAGCTACATAAAAAAACAACAACATGAAAATGAAAAGCCATCAGCCTTTCAATATTTTTTTTTTCATAGGATTGGTGTGCGTACGTTAGATTAACAACACATGAATAGCGTCAGATGCAGCAGATTGATTTTATATCACCAGGTTAAACTTCCGGACACCTTTATGGCAATCAAATACATTGAAAATAAATACAGGCCACAACTGAACATTGAGAATGATCTCTGATTAGCGGTCTTCAAAATTAAACCAAAAATAAACTTGTGCTGCAAATGTTGTGCCCACCAGTCTCTTCAGTTGAGGTTAATATTAAATTAAACAAATTAATAAATGACTATAAAAATTATATGGTTGTTAGACCGTTTTTTGTCAATATGCTTGTGTTTATATAGGCCTATTGTTGTGTGCGCAACATTCATAACCACCTCCAATAAATGTAGGGGTTGTGAACAACTGGCATTGGTATTTTGGGTCTCGTGGGCTGAAAAGTTTGGGAACCCCTGCACTAGAGGATGCTGTCTAACGTTATACATTTCAGATGCACGCCCTTCTTAGTACACGTTAATGGGAATGCATGGCTTGTCATACACAACCACCGACCTAAACCCAACCAATAGAGTTGAATAGCAAACAGAGGAGAAAACTGCATTGTAACAACATAGATTTACCTTGATTTTACATTGCTTTCATCTCTTTTGTGGAACTGTGCTACCCGATTGCTCTGCATGAGTGTAACGAGGATGCTGAGGCTTTGTTAGAATCCATATGCGGAAGTTTATTAAAAGGGTGAGACAGAGACATCAACGTATAAACAGGCAAATAGTTGGTAACAGGAAAGCAGTCCAAACCAAGCGACAAGCAAAGGGGCAAATCCAGAAGACGTAGTAAATATGCAGGCAGAAGATCAGTGTAACAACAATCATTCCAAAACAAATCAGAAAGGCAAGGCAGAGAACGTACGTGGTTAAGGCAGGCAGGATCATACACAGGAATGCAGTCAAGAAAGTCACTAGGAACAACGCTTGGTACGACAGGTAAACTGGCAATACTTCGCAAAGAAGCATGGCCTAAGCACCATAGACTGTAAAATATATGGACGGAGTATCCGTGACGTCACCCATAGGTTTCTGAAGAGCGCAAAAGAAGCCACAAGTAGGCGCGGCCAACCGTCGCCATTTTGTTCGCGCATCATCGCACCCACGGCGGGATACCAAACAAGGGCAAAGAGGCGCTTGATACTTTATTACCTGCGACTCGTTTGTGTTCTGACCACATGTGCTTGGCTGTACACTATATCAATAAAGTGATTAGACTTTCAAAAACACTGTTGTAATACATTGAGCCACTAAACATTGCTCTTATGACGTTTTTCTACAGGAGGTAAACGCGAAATACTTCCAAACACTTCAGATGTGTGTGTGTGTTAGTAAATGCAAGACTATTGATAAAATCCAGCACAACACTGTATGACAACGCTTCAGGTTCTAGAACCTGTTCTAGAGCCTACAGCTAATCATTCTGTCACATTCTGGAGTGCTTTACAGGTCTAAAGAAAAATATTAATGATAAATGATCTTAAATAAAACAAATACATTTATAGAGATGGTTTGCAACCATATAACTTTACTCACATGGGAAACGAGGCCACGTGAATGGTTTGTGAGCACAATTAAATGCACACAGCATCCCATATCATCTGATAATTGTAAGAAATAAGTCCAAAAGGCAGCTGACTGTGTAAAGCCACATAAAACAACACAAAAATACGATGAATATGCCGAGATCAGTGGCTAATCTGCCGGATTCAGCTGAGGTGAAGTGACGGCGAGCAGCGAGACCGAGCTGTCACTCAAGTGGCCACGCCCTTAATTATGCAAACTTAATATAACCTAATATAAAGGAAATGGATGAGTTATAAAAAAATTCACCCCCCTCACAGTTGTCATGGAGGGTAATAATAGCTATATGAACCAAAATCGTTCTTTGTACCAGGCTGTAAACACCTTTTTTTCTGCTGTAAAGTTGGCCATTCTAACAGTGGGCTCAATTGCCACTTGCTCTATTATGGAGCCAGGACTAGCGGAATTTTGATGAATTGCAGTTTCAGTTACTTCCGTATTGGCTTCCCGAGGGAGAGCGGGAGGTTGCCGCTTGCTAAGTACTCATTGAAATACTGCACAAACAGGAAGTAGCCGCAGAGGGAGCGGAGCTGAGTCAGTAGTCGGGCGAGGGCTCCCTCTGCTGGCGTGGCGTTACAATGAGAAGTACAACAGCACACAAAGTGAGCTGATTACTTCAGAAATGTTGTCCATATGGTGATGGACATTAAAGGGAAAGGTATTAGACTACAAATCATAACAATTGTTAAATTGTTTTGCGGTACTTGTTTGTTGTTGTGCAAAGCACTGCATGAATATAATTGTTTTAAATAATATTATAATATATTCCCATAAATAAAATTGTATTGTAGTGTAGTGTAAAAAGTTGTTACCTAGAAACTGCAGTCAAATGTATGTTGAAGTACGTTTTTAAGGTTTCTCTGTATTTCCAATAAGGCCGCATTCCTTTATACATAGTCTCATACTTTGAATTGGGATGTCATTCGGAGCTGTCACTGTCACATTCACTTTGAAGTGAATGAGTCAGCAGTTTAGGACAGTGCATACACATGAATGCTTAACTCATCTATGTCATTCAAATTGTCTCATGATTTCTCATTCCCCACTATGGCTCTTTCTTAGTATTATGAAAAAGCTTCTCTGCATGCTACTGACACTTCATCATTACTCTAGCAACCGCAGTAAATACACAAGGTATTGATTATGATGTGTGAACAAACAGATCGGATTTCATCACTAGCAAAATGACAAATTGCAAACAGTCAAGCTTAAAGACAGATTTGAAAACCAAATTGCTTTATGGTGCGGCAAAGGCTTCAGCACCCTAAGTGTTTTCTGCAGTGCCTAAGCTTACACTTCACACTGGGAATAATATATAGCGGAAAGAGGAAGACTCTGTCTATCAAGCTTGAGGAAATGTCACTGTGAAATGGTGCCGTCAGATTGACAGCCGTCTGACAAGCGGATGACAAGAATAATCTTACAAAATGACACATGAACTCTACCCTGGCATTATGACTTGACAATTCAGGTAAGATTTTACTGAGCGCTATACTGTGAAGAGCTTTTAGTCTCAGTGGTGCTGGGGGAAATAGTTTCTGCTAAAACATTTCTAATGTCTGATTAAAAGAGAAAAATGTTGACTGTGTCTTTCAATGTTATGATTATTGTAATTATTGGACTTTATTATGCTACTTGTAGTACATATTGTGGCAGTTTGGAATGAAGCTTAAAGGTGTTGTATCTAAGGTTTTGACTCTCCTAAAGCATTAAAATACCAAAACATATTTGCAGATATTTAAGAAACATGTTAAGTGAACATACAGGTTTATCTGAAAAACAATGCTAAAGTTAGATATTCGGGTTTGAAAATGTATGTTACGTGCCAGAATGTCTTTGTTTTGGTTCTTTTAACCCATCCACTACCAGTTTAGCCAATTATATTTTAATTTCCCGGGTTGCCTTGGTGGAAAACCGCGTATTTCATTCATTCAGTCAAGAAGGCTCTCAAAGTATGTGTCCGCGACTGAAATGCGACCTCTGTTGGACAGTAGCAGCCTCTGAAATGAGATGCCGATTCAGAGTTTCACATAAGGTGGTTATTAATTAGCAAATTACATTGCAACCCCGTGTCCTAGCAAAACGCTACGTGACAAGATTTGTAGTGATAAGCAATTTGGCTGTTTGTGCAAGACCAAACACGACAGAAATTTAAATAGAGGTTCTTGTTTAACTCTAATATCTCCTGAAATCTTTGTAACTAGTAGATTGTTTAGGCTGATGTTTTCGCAGCCAACGACCAGGATTAGTCATTCATTCAGGCTTAATGGATGGAGCATAGGCACAACATGAAGCTGAGGTCACACTAGAGCTTGCGATATTCTGTCATACTTCGCTGCGAAAAGGGGCGGGATTAAACAAGATGATTAGACATTTAAAAAAGCAAGCGATTGCTCCATGTTTTAAATTTCTGTCCCGAGAGGTCATGTTTTAGTCCTCGATTGGTCTCACGCAGTCAAGTGATGCGATTTCGCAGGTCAGAGTTCACCAAGCTTGAACTTTGCACTGCAGCAACCTGCGAAACTTGACGCACGACCTTGCGTTTTCGGGCTGACGCATTCGCATGCGTATGAATGGAAGTCTATGGGGAGAAATGCCCAGTGTGACTGCAGCTTTAGAGACCTGTTGATTTCTGACAATCACTGAGTTAGTATGATATCTAGTGGCTAAATCAAACTTTCTTTACGTATGAGCAAGCATGGGGTGGCCTAATATTACTTAAAGGAATTAGTTTACACCAATATTCTCTATCAAAGAACCAGAACTGGCGAGGATGTGTCTGTGAGCTGATGTAACTGGCCAGCATACTGACTCTAAGCGACTTCAGGTAAACGATGAACCATTAACTGAAAATAAGGATTTGTTAGGTTAATCGATCTAAATTAGACCAAATCACAACCTCTATGAGGTGATCAGCTTAAATTGAATGAAACTAAATTTAAATTATTATAAATTGGAGTCAGATTAAATTCGCAGTTGGAAACTAAATAAAATTAATTAGTACAAATAAAAATACTTCTTTTCACATGTGCTAAAAAGGCTTACACGCATTTCAAGAGTTCGCCCTTGCCGATGATTGATTATACAGCATGTTTGGCATGCTGTCCTGGGAGAGAGCCCTGAGCTTGAGAGATCCTCGAGCCCGGGGCTCCCCACCGTTGCAGGGTGAGAGGGGAGTCTGAGCTCAGGTAGGTCTCAAGAACTCCCCTGCTTGATTATGAATTGGCTAAGGAGATTGTATGCTGAATTCGTTGCTTGCCTATAATGACGAATTCATTTGTCAATTTATTTATGTTACATGTTTTGGTTTGTGGGAGGAATGCTCTGTGATTGGTCACTTTGGTAGTGCTGACGAGTGTGGGCAGGACCAAGAGAAGTGCGAACTCATTGGAGCGAGTGTTTCAAGTTTCGAGTCCCGTGAAGTAGCTCCAGATGGAAAGTTTTGTTTTGTTTATGAATAAAGTTGTTGCACGTCTGCTGGTTCCCGGCTCAGAATGAGCGAGTTTTAGCTACTTGTACATTAAGGTACTGTTTTAGAAAAAACAAAACACCAGCAAAGAAACTCGACAGAGAGAAACCTACTGCAGCTAGCGTTTCAGAAGTGTTATTGCAGAGCAACATAAACAGCATGCGGAAGCGTGGTTTATTTATAAACTAATTTCGAGAGGATCACGTGCTTATGGTCAACACGGCTGGCATCTCATTAGCTCCGTAATCTGCCGTATTAGATGATTACGGAAGCATTATAAATAACCAGAGTTTTTCACTCCAGTTATCTTCGTCTGGAAGTCCTTTTTTCCGATAGGGTGACCCAGGGGCTAGCACTGTTGCCTCACAGCATGAACACTGCTGGTCCAACCTCCTATTGGGCCAATTGCCAATTCTTCTTGAAGTTTCCATGTTTTCCCAGTGTTCGCGTGGGTTTCCCCACAGGTTCCCCGGTTTCCTCCCACCGTCCAAAAACCTAAACCATAGCCAATTGACTAAACTAAATTATCACCCAAGACAACCTTAGTTTACACTTCACTTCACCTACCTGAGCTCGAACTCCCCTCTCACCCTTCTAATGGGAGGGAGCCCCAGGCTCGAGGATATTACGAGCTAAGGGCTCTCTCCAGGGACAGCATGCCAATTACGCTTTATTGATCATCAGCTAAGTGTGAACTACTGAAGTATAATATGCACAACTACACGCAAGGCAGGCGCCGTGGGTCACGCTGATCACTTGATTCAGAAGTATAAATCAGCCTTTAATATAGAATAGATAAGAATATAGAAGAGAATTAATATAGCTGAATGTGAGTGTGAAAAGTGTGCATCATGATACCAGAAACATGTTAAGTAAGAAGGGACTATTTTGATTTCATGTTTACTCTAACGCTTCAAAAATAGATAAAATGCTCTGCCTCGGGCTTCTCTTTGGCAAGCTTCCTTTGTGCAGAGAGGGTCTGAATTAAGATTCAATAGTGTTTATTCTGTACTCCATGGAACTCGCAGACGAGAATTAAGAATGAAGTCAAACAGACACTGAGAAGGGAGGGAGTAATTAGTCTCGGTGTGTATGCTGCAGGCGAATCTCGAAAAAAAAAAAAGATATCTCTTTCAAATCAGCGAAGAGAGAGGAAATAAAACTACATTTGCATTGTGAGAGGTAGTGGCTCTGGGGCATTGCGATTAAAAGCCCTGCCAAGATTGCTGACTCTCTGCAAATCGCTCTACTGACCTGAATGGCCTATGGCGGGCTTGATATATGGCGCTAACAAAGGAGAAGTGATGGGGCGCACTAGCCATAACGAAATGAGCAGCAATTAGCCTAATCCCACTGCTGTCCCATCATCACACTGCTGATGGTCCAAACTGAAGGCTCTTAATAAGACAAAAGGGTCTGCTTAGTTCACACAAAAGTTTGTCGCAAATAACTTTATTATCTTTTAAACAGAATCAAACAGCTTTAAATCAGGCACACAACATCATAAGATGTTAATATTAGGTTAGATTTAGGTCATGACGTTAGGTGTCCAAAATTCAATGTCTAGCCAGCATCTAAGGATGTTATTTTGACGTCTAATAATGTCGTCAAATTGCATTGATATTTGGTTGATTTTATGTTGTGTTGGAAAGTGACCAAAATCACGTCTGATAGATGTCATGGTGGTAACGTCCACACAACGTCAAGGTGTAACATGATTAGACGTTGACATTTGGTTGATTTTAGCTTGATTTTATGCAGGACGTCGGCCTGACGTTGGGTTCTGACGTCAACCCAATTTAAATTTCCAAGCAAAATCCAATGCCCCTACGACGTTGGGGTCAATATGACATTATGTTGACGTCCTGTGCCTGCAGGGTACTCTGTCTTTTGGTATTTAATGATTTGCTAAATGTTTTAAGAAAACAAGTCCAGTTGTCACTGCACATGCTCGGCACAGAACATTAATCTCTGAATAACTGTTCTGGCTATGGGAGTTTCAACCATTTATTTTTATTTTTAAATGCTGGATATTATTATTGTCTGCTGAATGCCATGGTTGTCAGAGGCCATTATGACAGAATCTGGTGTTTTCGTCAACTCAGACTCACTGCCTGTCACAACATTTCTGCAAAATTATATTACATTATTTCCTGTACATTTCATAAAGTGAATTTTCTAGAAGCGTGCTAGGTTTTGAGAATCTGTCAATATGTATCATGTTGGTTTTTGCACATATTGTGGCTGGTAATTGGCAAGTCACAAAAATACAACAACAAGTGTACAGTAATGTATCACCTACACTAAAGCTAACCAATAGTGTTAAAGGGATAGTTGACCCAAAAATTGTATAGCCTCATCATTTACTCATCCTCAAGTGGTTCCAAGCCTGTCATAATCGATCCGTTGAACACAAAATATATTTAAAAGAAAACCTGTAACCATTGACTTCCATAGTAGGAAAAAACAAATACTATGGAAGTCAATAGTTACTGGTTTCCAACTTTATTCCAAATATTTTCTTGTGTTCAACAGAATAGTAAAGTCATCTGGAATGCCAAAGAAAGCGTTCTTGCAGGAGTTCCAGAGTTCATCAAGATTCTTTGGATTTATTTTCAATGCCTCCTCCATCTTAGCCCAGACATGTTCAATAATGTTCATATTTGGTGACTGGGCTGACCAATCCTGGAGCATCTTGGCCTTGCTTTCGGGAACTTTGATGTGAAGCTGAAGTATGAGAAGGAGCGCAATCCTGCTGAAGAATTTGCCCTCTCATGTGGTTTATAATGTAATGGGCCGCACAAATGTCTTGATACCTCAGGCTGTTGATGTTGCCATTCACTCTGCAGATCTCTTGCATGCCCCCATACTGAATGTAAGACCAAACCATGATTTTTCTTTCACCAAACCTAACTGATTTCTTTTAGAATCTTGGGTCCATGTGGGTTCCAATAGGTATTTTGCAGTATTTGTGATGATTGGGATGCAGTTCAACAGATGATTCATCAGAAAAATCTATTTTCTGCCACTTTTTCAAATGATCAACAAGAAGTCAAGTTATTATCTGTTGCTCTTACAACAAGGATCGACAACAAGACTTTTGTCAGGTAGTGTAAAAGTCTTTGAGCTTTTTATTTTGATTCTGTTTGACTTGGATGCAAGTGATCTGCATTGTAAGTTGAATGCTGTTCTGGGTGAGCTTGGTGGGAGTTTAAAAAAAAAATAAATTAACTTTTTTGGTTTGCTGGCTTATGCTGGTTTCTATTGAAAGACCATGACAGATAATGCCGAAATTGCAAGATATTGGGAAACCGGCTGAACTTTATAACATACCATCCTTCTCCTGACATTTGATGTATTAAATATTTAAAGTTTTGTGCTCTCAGCTGCCAATAAAAAAACAAACAATCTCAACTCAGTTTAAGTTACTGTATTTTTTTACCACACTTATATTTCATATTTAATGTTTTGTTTATATTTTTCTCCACACTAACTCTTTATTCCAATTCATAACAAAACACATAACACTGAAGCACAAAACCAGTCTTGTGTTGCACAGTCTTGCTTGTGGGAAAAGCCAAAAATGCCTTGTATTGGTCAAAATTATTGATTTGTTCTTTATGCCAAAAACCATTAGAATATTAAGTGAAGATCATGTTCCATGAAGACATTTTCAATTTCCTAATTTTAAATATATCAAAAATACATTTTGATTAGTAAAGTGTCCATTGCTAAGCACTTTCTTTAGATAGATTTAAAGACAATTTTCTCAATATTTAGTTTTTAATTTTCTGTGTTTTTTTAATTTTTCATAATTCTCAATAGTTGTATCTCAACCAAATAGTGTCCTAATATAACCAATCTGTATCCTAAAACCAATTACCAGCATCTTATTTAATTAGCCTTCAGATTATGTATAAATCACAAAAAAAAAAAAAAATTCCAAATATTGACACTCACAGTATGATTGGTTTTGTGATCCAGGGTCACATTACTAAAATCAATCACCATGTAATGTTGAATTCTGTCAAATTATATCATCGTGATATCAAAACTAACAAATATGTATTTGCTTTAAGGAATATAGGATTACGTATAGCGCTGCACATTATATTGTAAAAACTATTATCACAATATATGCAATATCTACTGCACTGTATATCGAAGAGAAGTGAAATATTCATTCATTCATTTTCTTTTTGGCTTAGAACCTTTATTAATCAGGGGTCACCACAGCGGAATTAACCGCCAACTTATCCAGCATATGTTTTACGCAGTGGATGACCTTCCAGCTGCAACCCATCACTGGGAAACATCCATACACACTCATTCACACACATAAACTACGGACAATTTAGCTTACCAAATTCACCTGTACCGCATGTCTTTGGACTTGTGGGGGAAACTAGAGCACCCGGAGAAAACCCATATGAATGCGGGGAGAACATGCAAACTCCACACAGAAATGCTAACTCATACTAGCGACCTTCTTGCTGTGAGGCGACAGCACTACCTACTGTGCCACCGCGTCACCCGAAAAGTGCAATAAATTAAATTAAATGTATGTGCTAAGAATTTCTGTGCTACATGCATAAATTGTTTATCCAAATCTGAACCAAGGAGATGAGGCCTCACTCCAGGGGTCACCAAACTTGTTCCTGGAGGGCCGGTGTCCTGCAGATTTTAGCTCCAACCCTAATCAAACACACCTGAACAAGCTAATCAAGGTCTTACTAAGTATGCTTGAAACACCCAGGCAGGTATCTTGAGGCAAGTTGGAGCTAAATCCTGCAGGGACACCGGCCCTCCAGGACCGAGATTGGTGACCCCTGCCTTACTCTTTCCTCCCCACATCTCTAGTAGATGCTGTTAAGTGAACCTAGAGCTGAAAGTAAATACAAATGCCAGGAGAAAAGAGAGGAAATTGACACCAGCCAGTAATAATCAGAATTTCTGCTAAGGTTTTCAGTCATTTGTAGCATTTTAATGTCTAAGTGTTTGCACTTTGACATCGTTTTTCGTTTAATTTGATCAGATAATTACCAGTTTATTTCAGTGTGGTCGTAAAATAAATATACATATATATATTTTTTAATTTGCTGATTAAATGGAGGTTTGGAGTTTGCTGTGGAGCTTGCTGAAAAAAAAACACCTGACAAACAAATAATGGAGTGGCTTCACAACAACTGTGTGACTGTTCTTGAATGGCCCAGCCATAACCCTGATTTAAACCCAATCGAGCATCTCTGGAGAGACCTAAAAATGGCTGTCCACCAACATTTACCATCCAACATTCTCTTGACAAACCAGGAGAAGTTCCGCAAAAAGAAGTGGCAGAGAATTCCCAGATCCCCAAATCCAGGTGTGAAAAAATTGTTGCATCTTTCCCAAAAAAGACTCATTAGATCAAAAGGGTACTTCTACTAAATATTGAGCAAACCTACAGTAGGACCATGTGATATTTCAGTTTTTCTTTGTTAATATATCCGTGGAAAATGTCAATTCTGTGTTTTTTGTCAATATGGGGTGATGTGTGTACATTAATTAGGAATAAAATGAACTTACAGTTTTTCCCAATTGTTTACACACAATTACTTGTACTTCAGACACAATGAAAACATGTAACTGATGCACCAACCCCCTGAACAAATTCTCCTAAACTACAAGCACAATTCCTGCTTTACACTCAAATTGCAGGTTTAAAACACACTTTTTTCAAAACACTACACACAATTCTCTGCATTTGGCACAATTTTCATGCAGAAAATCTCTTGTTTTCACAAAGAACACACTGTCATTCAAAACTGTAAAGTCAGTCGCCCTACTTTGCATACTAACTCGTCACATAGGTAAACACCTGTCACACATAATTGTAATTTAGAAATCAGAGCTCATCAGGTTCATAACTGGTTCACTGCAAACCCATGTTTTTTAGTTGTTTATCTCCCTCCATATTCTCCATTCCTCAAACCTATTGAGGTATTTTTTTCTGCCTGGGGATGGAAAGTCTATAACTGAAATCCACACATGTATACCCCTTCTCCAAGCTATAGCAGTTGATGCTTTTATGGCTGGATTTACCATGCAAGGTGACATTTCCCCCACTGCTTGCCCAAACCAAAACAGAAAAGAGGATGCAGTATAGCTGTTTTTTTACTGTAACTGTATTCTGTAAATACTTCTGTTGATGGTATTTCTAGACCACGTTATGTGCAACTTAGTGTTGGTTGGGATAAACACTGTGTACACTGTTTTTGTGGGGAAAAATACAGTAAAATATATTTGGTATTTGTGTGTTTTATATAAAAACAATATTCGGAAATATTTTACAATGCAGTTATGTAGGCCTATGTACTGTCTGTAGTAAGTGTAACACTGAACAAAAGAAAGGCTTACAGTAAGTCATTAGGATGAATGGAGAAGAAGTGGCCATAGTGTTTTACATTAAGCAGTGTTCCACTGTTCTTATAAATGTCTATTGATGTGATGGCTTGTGTGTGTCATTTGAAAACAAACTACCATTTTGAGAAGAAATCACATTGTTTTGAATGTGGAGTTTCATTTTACAAAAGAATTGAAGGGTTTTGCCCAATGTGTGTGTGTGTTTTGTGATTTTTGTGTAGAGTTCTGACAATATGAGACATGCTTTCAGAAAATGTGTGTAAACAATTGGGAAAAACTGTAAATGATTTTAACACATGCCTGCAAGAGTGAAAAATTTAAGGGGGTCTGAATACTTTCTGTACACACTGTATTTCCAGTATTGTGCAGCCCCATGTATTCTGAACAACATTTATCAGAATTCATGGGTCCTCAAAATAAACATCTCATCTCACATTGTATCAAATACACAAGACTGCAGCAATAGCACGTGACAGTTGACTTCAATCAATTCCCAGTGAACAAAATCAAGTCCTTATTTCAGAAGGCATTTCATTAAAATATATATGTCACAATAGGGGGAAAACACTATCACACACTAACCTACAGTATGACAATTTAGTCCCTGACAATCCACTCAGGCTTAGGCTGTAAAAGTACACAAAAGCATTGCAGGAAAGATTCGTTTGTCATGGCGTTAGGATAAAACCAGCTTCATCTTTGTGTTTGTGAAAGGCAAAGCCTACAGATTCATCTTTATCCTCCAACTTAATCGGCAAGCCACAGAGACACTTCTGACTTTATTCTAAGGGCTCATCGCCTCCTCAGCAGGAAAAGAAACACAGTATGTCTCCAATACTGCTGTTCATCGTAGGTGATATGACCGAATGGAAAATGGAATGACAGAGGGTGCGCGACAGAGAGAAAGAGCAGTAAAACAAGTGAAAAAAAAGGACCAGGAGACTCTGACAGAATTGAAATGAGATGAAGATGCTCCCCGTTGGGATGATTGCTTTGCCCTGAATACAAAAGGTGCTTCCCTGGAAACACTTTGTGTATGTTTGTGAGCACAGATTACATGTAGGTCCAGCCGCAGATATCTGCAGTTCTTTAAAACAAGCCCTCAGGGAGGAATTAGCATCCATCCCTGGGCTTATAAACCAGCGATGCACTGTATAAAGGGCAATCATAGTAAAAGTGTGGGGAGGGGTTTGATTGCAAAAACAACTGCTATGGAAGGGGGGAGGGCGTTCTGGAGGGGGAAAAAAGGAAAAACACTTCAGAAGCAGGCAATGACATTTCCAATAAAATGCAGGCCTGACTCAGAAATACACAGAATAATACACTTTAATGTGTGTGTATATATATATATATATATATATATATATATATATATATATATATATATATATATATATATATATATATATATATATATATATATATATATATTCATTTTCTTTTCAGCTTATTAATCTGGGGTCGCCTTAGCAGAATGAACCACTAACTTTAATTTAACTTTAAACATATTTTACATTCAATATATAAAAAAGGTGGGGTGTGGGTTGTCGTGAAACCAATATCCTGAGTTATTTAGTTACAAGAAGAGTACATTGACTTGTCTGCTGTGAAAAAGGAGACCTGATGATGATGATGATGATGATGAGTGTGGGCCGACTGTCTGTTTCCTCGCAGCACACTCTCTCATTGAGTGTATGTTTCAACCTAAGGTCATTTTTATTCTGCAATATATTTTGTAAAAGCCAATTAAGCAAGGTAAAAGTAACTTGTGATACATTTTTTTAATAGTAACTCAAATAATATTACTTATTTTTAAAATTCATGTGTTATATTACTTGTACCTTTGGAAAAGTTACATTATTACGTAAAGTGCATTACTTATAACATGTTACCCCAAACACTGTTTGTGAGTATCCACAAAGTTATTGTTTTGAACAATGTCTTTCTCTTATCTTAACTGACAGAAAATTCTATCACTGGCAATAAAAAAATGTGAATATAAGCATTCCTGCGTTTGTCGACATCAGGGGTTGAAGCATTTATGCAGTGAATATTGCACACTTTTAATAATGCAGTGTTTAAGTGAAATTAATAAATGCTCATCATCACAAAGTGATCCTCACAATAAAAGACAGGCAGTAAATGACTGATTCATCCCAGAAAGTGATATGTTTATTAATGAGCACTGTCATCAATATAAAGCTTGTTTTTCCATACAGATTTGTTTCCATATAAAGATCGCTGCAAACTCAACTCATGGAAATCCTGTATATTTCAACCAATCGAAGGACCACTGAGGATCTGCAAAAGTGTGTCCAGAAAAGTGTGTCATATTCATCAGACGTTTAGCCAAAGGTCCGTTGGCTTGAAATCTGAGGCTACACTGTATATCCCACTGTTGTCTTTACTACAAATATTAAGTTAATATAACTTGACATTACTTAAAATACCAAGTTTTGGCATCAAAACTTAAACAGATGTGTTTAACTTACTCATTAGGCAGCAAAAAAAAGTTCAATATTAAAAACTTTCAATATAAGTTCTCTGAACTTAACATTTTAATTTCTTTAAACGATTCACCATGTCTCTGTTAAAAATGATTGGTTGCGCTTGAAATTCTGCCTAGACAACAACACTGATTGGTTGATATATGTTATATGACACGATGTGATCATTTTGCTTGTGATGCTGAATTTTGAATGCGGGAGCAACACAGTGGTGTAGTGGGTAGCGCTGTCGCCTCACAGCAAGAAGGTTGCTGGTTCGAGTTCAGGCTGAGTCAGTTGGCATTACTGTGTGGAGTTTGCATGTTCACCCCATGTTTGCATGGGGGATGCTCCGGTTTCCTCCACAAAGTCCAAAGACATGCACTATAGATGAATTGGGTAAGCTAAATTGTCCATAGTGTATGTGTGTATGTCCTGGTCCTCCAGGTTGGGGGTTGAGCATTGGGCTAATGACCCACCTTGTAAAAATTTGATGTTACGAAACACCAACATGGTGCTGCTAAATATCAACTTCAATGTAAACAGTCCTGGAAGTAAGTAAGTAAAGAATATAACAGCTGAAAAATTAGGAAGTTTAGTCTATTAGCCATTTTAGGTTATCTGTACTTAAACATTTAAGTTATCTGTAATTAAACATTTAAGTTAATTCAATGAAGAGACCACAATTGGTCAACTCAATTAATTGAGTTGTCGATATCCCATTACTCAAACGAACTGAAGGAATCACCTTCCTCAAATCATTTGAGTAGTCTCAACTTATTAGGGTTTACAGTGTACCTACACCAGAGTAGTAGGGAAATGAGGTGATGAATCCTCAATTTCCCCTGCCTCAATACAGAACTCATCTATCTTCTCAGAGGAAGACAGTTGCTGAATCAGATCCTCACTAGTGGCAGGAAAAGAAAAAACACAGAGTGTCCACATCTGAGACCATCTAGCCACTAGATCTATAGCAGGTAAGGGCAGAGAAAGGCCACTACCTGTAACCCCTCTGCAAAACCCATCTGCGAACAACCCATTCTGAAACATCACACCACCTCAGCAAGAACAGGACTCAAACTGTGAGAAACGCATGCACAAGTGCACCCAGAACACCCAGCAGGAGCAGAGCATTCTCAAGGGTAATCTCTTACAGTGCTCACAGTCAGACCCTCAAGAGCTGACTGAGTATGATCCATTCCCAAACAATCCACTAAATGCTTGTGTATTTTGCCATCCATGATGTAATATGGACACAGCAGCATGCACTGGCATGAATAGTTTTACAGTTAAAAAAACATAATTATTTGCCCTCTCGTGATTTTTTCCTTTTTCAAATATTTCCCAAATAATGTTTAAGAGAGCACGGAATTTTTGACAGAATTTGCTATGCTATTTTTTTATCTGGAGAAAGTTTTATTTGTTTAATTTTGGCTAGAATAAAAGCAGTTTTTAATTTTTGTAAAACCATTTTAAGATCAATATAATTACAGTAGCAGCCTTAAGCAATATTTTTTTTCCGATTGTCAACAGAACAAACCATCATTATACAATGTAGGGGTGTCAAAATTAATTGTTTCTTCGGTGCACCGCGATGCAGATGCGGACAATTCGGTATCGGTTCAGTAATAATCATAACCGGTTATTATGTACTGACGTCATTTATCACATATGCGCTATGTCACGGTAGCTTACTATGGCGAGGGAGGAGAGCGCGAGTATTTACAACGCTCCTACTACTTAAAAACGCAGAAACTCTGCACAATTTCACTGCATGTATGTTTGCTGGACAGTCTTTTGTTGAAACTTACAGCAGAAGCCCCTATTGCACTGCGATTGAGAGAATGAAAGTAAACTCTATTTCTCTCTCTCTCACTGTGGCCCATTTGACCTGCTGGTGTGACGTTTCCTCTCCTCTCGACTGCAACAACGATACTTCTGGATACAGACACGAGCGCGTGTCTGCAGAGTTTTCTCCACCGTGTCTATCATGGACTAGCTGTGATCGCCGCTGCCGGTTACTAGTGTCACTCATCTGTGAAGAGCGCCAGTGTCAATCGCAGCCCATCTCATCTCATCTCATTCTGTTGAGCGCGTGACCAAGACAAGGCTCAGAGAGCGAGCGGGAAAATTATTTTTGTTTATTTGCTATAAATGCTCGTGTTGTTTAAAGGTACGGTTTCTATATCTGACTGTTTGTATTAAAGGTCAAATTGTATTACAAATAGTATAGAAATATAAATATATTTATACATTGTAGTAAAAGAATTGCTGCTGTGAAAAAAATATAAAACTGTGCATGGAAAGCGGCGACGCAGTGGCGCAGTAGGTAGTTCTGTCGCCTCACAGCAAGAAGGTTGCTTGTTCGAGCCTCGGCTGGGTCAGTTGGCGTTTCTGTGTGGAATTTGCATGTTCTCCCTGCGTTTGTGTGGGTTTCCTCCGGGTGCTCCGGTTTCCCCCACAGTCCAAAGACATGCGGTACAGGTGAATTGGGTAGGCTAAATTGTCCGTAGTGTATGTGTGTGTGAATAAGTGTATATGTGTTTCCCAGTGATGGGTTGCAGCTGGAAGGGCATCCGCTGCATAAAACAAATGCTGGACGGTTCATTCCGCTGTGGCAACCCCAGAATAATAAAGGGACTAAGCCGAATTGAAAATGAATGAATGAATGTATGGAAAGCATTGTCAATGCACCGTGATGCACCAAATCGATCGCATGATAATCGTAAACAAACCGAACCGTAAAACCAGTGTAGGTTTACACCTCTAATACAATGACTAGCCTAATTACTCAAACTTGCCTAATTGACCTAGTTACGCTTTTAAATCACATTTTGAGCTGAATACTAGTATCCTGAAGAATAACTAGTAAAATATTATGTACTGTCATCATGGCAAAGGTAAAATAAATCAGTTATTAAAACTATTATGTTCAGAAATGTTTTGAAAAATCCTTCAATTAAACAGAAAATACAGGGGGCTAATAATTCAGGAAGGCTAATAATCCTGACTTCAACTGTATACACAGCACAGTTCAAGGCAACATTTTTAAAACCTATTCTCATATATTACTGTGAATATGCCTTGAAACTACTGATTTTGTATAAAGGTTACATGACTTCCTTTTCCTATGAACGAAGGAAGGCAGGAAGACATGTAAGCACCAAGAATTGCTAGGTCGATCAAAAACTTGATAACGGAAAGTCGGATTTGAAAAGTTCACAAACACATCACACACGGTGAAAGGAAAGAAATCCAGACGAGATGCTTCATAGAATAACAACCTCTAGATGCTGCTGGAGCTGTTTTAAGATGTTTCTCTTTGACATTCTGCTTAGTTTGTTTCCGGTGGTAGAATAACAAAATAACAGAGCATGTAACCGATGCTAAAGATGACATGCGTTTTGATTACATCAAATTTTTTTTATTGAAAATCACTGTATTAGAGGCAGGCTATCGTCTCCATATAAAACACACGCTCTGCAAATACTTGCCAGAGTTTAAAGTCACTCTGTTTTATCACAGTTTTTAATGACTATATGCATGAAACCATTCAAAATGTGTTAAATAATGTGACCACCTCTGTGAAACCAACACAATCTCACGGCAATTCGTAACTTTTTGATTTAGTGGCTAATTCGTACGAATTCGTACGATCTAATTCGTACAATTAAGTACGATTTACTCATCCGCCAATGACGGTTGGGTTTAGGGGTGGGGTTAGGTGCCACGCCTTCTTTTTAAAATCGTACAATTTCGGACGACTGAACTCGTACGAATTCGTACGAATTAGCCACTAAACTGTCAAAACGTAAAATACTTAAGTATTCTCGTGAGATCAGGCTGGTGAAACCCTGGCCTACAATTGACAAAAATATGAAATTTCTGTTTATTGCAGGGGTGGCACGGTGGCTTACTACTTAGTACTCACAGCAAGAAGGTCACTGCTTTGAGTTCTGACTGGGCCAGTTGGCATTTCTGTGTGGAGTTTGCATGTTCTTAATTGGTCTAAGTGTATGAGTGTATGTGTAAATAAGAGGGTGTATGAGTGTTTCCCAGTGCTGGGTTGCAGCTGGAAGAGCATCTGCTGTATAAAACATATGCCAAAATAGTTGGTGGTTCATTTCACCGTGGTGACCCCTGATATATAAAGGACTAAGTCAAATGAAAACGAATAAATAAATGAATGTTTCTTGCAGTGTAGAAGTCCATCTATTAGCCCAATGACGAAACTAACAGCATTGTCGAAGGTTAAATGCATGTTAGCCTTTTCTAGTGCTTCTGAAAAGAATTTTGTTATTTATTAGAATTTATTTATATTCGTTTTTTTAGCTCCGAATTTAATCTGACTCCAATTTTAAGTGATCCTAAAATTTTGACTGTATTTCTAATTGTAAGAACGGATGACATTCATCATTTATGACTCAATTAAGAGTTTTGATTTATATCTGTTCCCTTACTCTTCAGTTATACGTTCATTAGGGATCAAACGCCACTCAGAGTTTCACGCCCCGGGTTTGCGTATCTTTTCACGGACAGTATGTCGACACTCTGAAATTAGTCAGAGGGTGCAGGGTTTACTAATATTTAAATAGGCTGGTTGCAAACTGCTCACTCATCCCTAAAAGAATAGCAAAAATAGCCAAGCCCATGCAACTTGCTACTTTCAGCAATTAGTTGACTAAAGATCTCCCTGCTGTCATGCACACTGCGATGTACAGTCAAATGTGTCTTAGAATCAAATCTAATCATTTCGATTCATAAAGGTAGCAAAAGACTCCACTTAATCTACTAGATATAAAAAGATTTCAGGAAATCTTGGCAGAAAATGGCAGAAGTGAAACGACAAACTCAGGATTAGGTGACTCGTGCCTGTCAATCAATATTACTCCTACGTCAAGTTGCGGTCGATCTAAAAACCGCTCCAATTGGTCCACCGTTTTTATGTTGTTAAATTGAAAAAAAAAAGGACTGTGTGTGTTTATATCACCCCAATATGACGGTCTATACACTATACTTACATACATGTCTGTCCAAACAGCTTGAAAAGTAGATTTTTCACCATAGGTGCCCTTTAATATGTAAACAATAACAATAATAACAATAATATGTAATATACATATTTCCAAAGAGCCTGGGCTGTATGAAATGGAGTTATACATGTTGACAAATATAGTCCAATTTTTGTTTACTTTTGAACGTAGTATGAAACTAGTATTTAAATTGTATTTCCAGTTTTTCACAATGTGTAAAATATATGCAAATCAAGCCTAATTCCAAAGTAAAAATTCTGTTTTAGAAAGTAAAGACTATTTATTCACTCATTTTCCTTCGGCTTAGTCCATTATTATCAGGGGTCGCCACAGCAGAATGAACCGCGAACTATTCCAGCATATGTTTTACACAGCGGATACCCTTCCAGCCACAACCCAGTACTGGGAAACACCCATACACTCTTACATTCACACACACTCATACATCATAACCAATTTAGTTCATCCAATTCACCTACACTGCATGTCTGTGGACTATGGAGGAAACCGGAACACCTGGAGGAAACCCACTCAAACATGCAAACTGCATAAAGAAATGCCAACTGGCCCAGCCGGGACTCGATCCAGCAACCTTCTTGCTGTGAGGCAACAGAGCTAACCACTGAGCTACTGTGCTGCCCTATAAGTAGTAACTAAATTATTATATAGTTAAAGTATAAATATGTTCGATTTATCACAACAATATACAATTTTACCCCATTTTATGTAAAACAATATATTTACAAGATACAGATGTGGTTTCTTCACGCATAGTGCTGCAATTTGTCACGCGCAGTCACGTGCCGTGCTGCAGCAGCAAAGGCCGTGTTTCATTTTTACGCAATATCCACCAGGTGGTGCAAGGAGCAATTGCTTTTCCATTGTCAGGCCAGTGCGAGCGAACGCCCCCCAAATCAAACAACCACCCAGGGGTGCGTTTCCGAAAACCATCACTAGACATCTAAGGTCGCAAGTTCCATCGTTGTAATAAATAAATATAAGGCAAAGAAAAAACATAGCTACTGGTCAGTTTTAGATATTCCACAAAACACCTTATAGGCTAGGGGTCTATTTTTTGTTTAAGATCACCCTTTTAAATTTAAAGGTGTTGCATAAAATAATAAAGTAGTTTTAATTTAAAGGGAACATAGTTTACCTCTTTTTTTATGATTTAATATTAATATTATGGTTCTTCTGAGTGTGCCAGTTTAAGTTCAGTTTAAAACACAATTCAGATTTTTTTATTATAATGTGTTAAAAAGTGTCATGTTGGGGGCGTGTCCACAGCTCGCTGATTTATGGGTGTGTTGCTTCATATGTAGACTAGTTTCGGCTTCCCGCCCAACGTAACAAGGGGGCGGAGCCATGACCCGCTCTGTGTTTGCAACACAGACAGGCAGATTGAATGGAGGAGGAGAGGATCTGCCATTCAGTCGTACATGTACGACTCGGACACAGACCAAGCAGAGAGTACAAAATCATTTGTGTCTTTGTACAGTTTTACAACCAACTGTGTGCTAGTTTCAAGTACCGAGCTTGTACACAGAAACTAATAACCACGCACACTGAATTAACTTTGACTGAGGCACCGGATGCGCCACTCGAAGCCGCGACACGGCACACCAGACACTCTCTGTAGCGCGGCAGAAACATGAAGTGTCCCGAATCGTCGCGCCACGCATTTTTGAATTCTAAACATATGTTTCTGCAGCGGTCCGCGGCGCCCAGATGTCGACTTGAGTGTACCCTGATAGAAACCTATGTTTAGAATTCTAAAACGCATGCTAGTTAAGATCACAGGGAGCTTCTGGGATCGCGAGAAATGCAAACGGCTGAAGTATAAGGTAGACTCAATGAGAAGTACACATGTTTGCAAACCTACCTAAAGATACAACCAATAATTCCGATAAGAGCGATAATGTGGAGAATATTGATCTTGTGTTGAGCCCAATGAGCCTTGCATCTAAAAATAGAGCTAGGGTGTTCCTTTAGTGATATCGCTTCGACTCACGCTGAAAATGGCGGACGTGAATCAACAAACTGAGGATATGATGACGCGCCTGTCAATCAATATTGGTGGGCGGGGGAACCGCACTCCTACGTAAAGTTGTGGTCGATTTGAAAACAGCTCCAATTGGTCCACCGTTTTTTATGTTGTTAAATTGAAAAAAAAAACACTGGGTGTGCTTATATCACCCCAATATGACGGTCTATACACCATACATGCACATATGTTTGTCCAAACAGCTTGAAAAGTAGATTTTTTCCCATAGGTGCCCTTTAATAAGTGATATTTCTTTGCTGCATCCTCCTTGATGTTTGATACACATCAATTAAAATTGTAACTTTATTATTATTATTATTATTATTATTATTATTATTATTATTATTATTATTATTATTATTACTACTACTATTATTATTACAAAAAAAGTCAACTAGCTCAAAAGAAAATGAAGTGAAATCCCGTTTTTTAAGACATCACATTTAATTAGTATAATTGAAGTAGTAGCGTCTTTATTTCTTTATTGTTTTAACAGTAATTTAACATTTATTTTTTATTCTAACAATTCATAATATTTATATTTATTAAATATAATATTACCAAGTATCTATTATTTATTCTAACAATTCATGCTTTTAGTCATCGTTCATTGCTTTACTTTATTGTAACATATGTAGATTATCATACATGTCCATCATTGCTCATGAAAAGTTTTGAACAACACTCTAAAATTCCATGTAAATCATAAATTGAGCAATTTTGTTTTTTTTTCTTTAGGTATAAACAGTAATCCAGTAAGCTGCTGTGTTAACTTATTCTGCATTTAAATAACTGATACAATTATACCTGTTTGAAATGGTCATTATATTTTCTTGCAGTGCATTTCTTCCATCCAGTTTCAAGTTCACCAAGAATAAGGCATGCTTAACGCAATTAACCCTGACGACTTCATTTAAAAGCGATTACTGCAATATGATTAGACCTGATAAAGTCCATTGTTCCTCTATAGAGTTTATAATGTACGCAATTCACATACCTCACTTTAAACCACTGACTTCCATAATAGCTCTAAAGAAAGTGTCTTCATATCTTTAATAGCTGGCAGATATCAGAAGAAGTCATTAAAGCACTCGGATCAAGAAGATGCTGTCACAAGTGTTGCTTATATCCTTCAGGAACACGACTGATCCTGAATTACTTCAGAGTCCCAGAAGGGATCTACAAGTACATGCAAAAATGAATGATAATGCACTGGCTGTGCTATGTGGCTAGGGAAGTTCCCAAAATATGCTGTCGAGTGCATTTGGGACCAAACTATTGTGCAATTTTTCCATCTGTCATGTCACGGGTGCTGATGACTGCTGTCAGCTTCATCCATCAATGCTCGTGAAAGCCATGCTATTAGTCGGTGATGACATGTGGGCAAATGCCACTGAGAATACTGTACCACTTTAGTTTAAGCTAGCAGAGAGTTTTGGCTGGATGCTTAGACTTTAGGCCAGTTGGGAATTTAAGAAATATTGAAAAAAAAACTAGGTATTGTGTTTGGAGTCCTCTTGATATTATTTATAGGGCACTTAATGTGCTTTCTTGTACAGATACTAGTATTCAGCTTAAAGTGACATTTAATGGCTTAGTTAATTTGGTTACTAGGCAAGTTAGGGTAATTAGGCCAATCATTGTAAAACAGTTGTTTGCTCTAAAAATATTGCTTATGGGGGCTAATAATATGGACCTTAAAATGGTTTAAAAAAAACTGCTTTTATTCTAGCTGAAATAAAATAAATAAGACTTTCTCCAGAAGAAAAATTATTATAGGAAATACTGTGAAAAAATCCCTGCTCTGTTAACAGGGTGTCTGTGGGGTCTTAAAAAGTATAAGTTGATGAATCAATTATGAGAAAAATAAGGCCCTTAAAAGGTATTAAAAAGTCTTAATTGCATTTTTACGAGGTCTTAAGTTTTGTTCAAGCGTTGTCCAAAGGGTTTGATTCCAAAAAAGCATAAATATACTTAATTTCCTCCTAATATTAACAACCGCATGCTCAATCCACACGATTGGTTCGGGGCGGCCAAGCTTCATAATCTATTAATTCAAGCTTTGTTTCTTCCAAGCTTATCTGAGTTCTGTTGCATGGTTGTGCTCCATTTATTTATTTAACATAATTTATTATTTAATTTAATTAATTAATATTTTTACATTTTTTTTTATTTATTTATTATTGTTTATTAACAACTGTTTATTAAGTCAAAGGTTTGATACTGATTGGAACTTGAAGTGGCAACGAGGTCTTAAAATAATCAGAGAAGGTCTTTAAAAAGTCTTTAAAAGGTACTGAAATTACCTTTAGGATACCTGCATATTCTCTATTTAAACATCCTTTGGGAAATATCTGAAAAAGAAACATTCACAGGAAGGCTAATAATTTTGACTTAAATTATATATCATATACAATTGACCATTTTAAGGTCAAAATTTAGTAGCCCCTAAGCTATTTTTTTTCCCGATAGTCTACAGAACAAACCACAGCTATACAATTACTTAATTACCCTAACCTGCTTAGTTAACCTAATTAACCTAGTTAAACCTGTAAATGTCACTTTAAGCTGTATAGAAGTGTCTTGAAAAATATCTAGTCAAATATTATTTACTGTCATCATGGCAAAGATAAAATAAATCAGTTATTGAAATGAGTTATTAAAACTATTATGTTTAGAAATGTGTTGAAAAATCTCTGTAAACAGAAATTGGGGGGGAAAAATAAACAGGGGGGCTACTAAATCTTACTTCAACTCAATTTTAAATAATAAATGTTACTTTTTTTACTAAGAAAATCTCATTTAATGTGACATCATATGAATTGCACAATGCAGTACAACATAATATGTTGCATCTCTCCCGGGAAATGTTATCAGCATACAAACTTATCAAGGCGAGATTAAATCGAAAACCCAAATAACAGCTTGATCGCTCTTTTCTGAGGCTGAACGACAAACTCATCAATCACCGCTAAATAGCTGCATAATGCCCTGGGCTTCTTGAGCTCTATGGGGCAAAAAAATCATTAATATCCAATTCATCTGCTGCGTTCCCCTCTATATTTCTTGTAAGAAAAATAGCCAGGGCACGATCAATCAATCTGTTCTGTATGTAGACCTTGCTGCAAACCTTAATGAGAATTTGCCATTATGTATAACACTGTGTAGATTTGCCTCTTGAGACTCGATTGGCAAACATCATCCCTTAAAAGCTGACGCATCAGAGGAAACAAGAGGTTAAACATGAAAACCATAAAATCATCATTCTGACAAGTGCTTCCAACATCCTTCCCCCACCCTACATCTAGAAATGACCCAGAATACACAAACGGCCTCATCCACGATAATTCATTTATGATGTAATTCTAGTCTAAACACATTCGACAGGTTTGTAGTGCTGCCTACAGGGCGCTACCACTTTTTGTTTGGCATGAAAGGACCTGAGGTGTCTGTCCGGCAAAGCTGAGACCTATCCAGCATAATCATGAAGGGCTGTCTGGCATGGCTCAGTTGAAATGGCTAAATAATTTAAAAGATGCACTCAAAAAAACTCGAGTGCTGCTTGCCAATGCAGGACTCGGTGCTGGAATTAGAATAACACTGACTCATTTTAAGAGTAAAGCATTGTTTCTGTATCGTGCATTCAAGAAGACAAAATATTCCCCTTTGAGAGAAACTGCTACAGAAAAGAAAGATGTGTTGTATGCAGGGTTTGAAATTAACAAAATCCAACCAACAACAAATGCACTTACAAAAATCGAAGGCAGGTAACCATTTCAAATCACGAGCCAGTTTGGCGTGTTTTGTTGCACACATTTTTATTCAGTTTGCAGTTAAATTTCATGTGAATCCAAGGCCAACGTCAAAGAATTCATTCATTCATTCATTTTCCTTCGGCTTAGTCTCTATTTCTGAAGTCACCACAGCGGAATGAACTTACAACTATTCCAGCATATGTTTTACGCAGCGGATGCCCATCCACCCACAACCCAGTACTGAGAAACACCTATACACACTCATTCACACACACACTTATGCACTACGGACAATTTTGTTTATTCAGTTCACCTATAGCGCATGTCTTTGGACTGTGGGGAAACCGGAGAATGCGGAGAAAACTCACACGAACACGGGGAGAACATGCAAATTCACATAGAAATGCCAAATGGCCCAGATGGGACTCGAACCAGCGACCTTCTTGCTAACCACGAGCCACCGTGCCGCCCCACATCAAAGAAATAATGGCAATGAAAAGTAACTGTTTTCTCCTTCTGCTCAGCATGTGGTCCCGTCTAGACCAAAAAGTAGTTGCGCATGAACACACCACATAGACAACAACTGATTGAAATGAGAATGTATGTTAAAAGCCTGCATGAGAGGACGTCTCTCCACGCCTGCAGGTGGCAGTAGACTGAATTATCATCAGAGCTGGGTGTAACGTTTTTCACAGCAACACGTTACTGTATTCTAATGACATTTTTGGGAACGTAGTAATGTAACGAATTACATTTTTAAATTGTGTAATTTGATTACAGTTACTAAAGTCAATGTAATTGCGTTACTGACTTTACAAATATAGTTTTTAGAAGAAAAAATGCTTCTTTTAAATCATGTTTTCTGCTGCAACGTCAGTTATTAAGCATGTGCTTTTAAACTACTGGAGAACGTGAGCTGAAATGGTTCCTGAGGAGAGTGGTTGCTTCTGCAAGTGGAAATACAGATATTACTTTGATTTCATTGAGCTTATAAACAAAAATATATCTGTGAAATGCAGTTTATGTCCAGTCTTTAAAGAGCTTTCGACTGATTTTAACTCGACCAGAAACTTGTTCAAGCACTTATATAGAAAGCATTCTATGACAATACTCATCGCCAAGGATGAGGTTTTTGCACCCAAAAACACGGCAATCCAACTAAGCCTAAACAGGCTAAATTGAATTTTTGTGCAGAATCAGGAGTGAAGGTATCTTCTGAATGTGAAGAGAAGCGTAGCTGCTTATGGGGTCGTTCACATGTCGCATTTTCCAGGAGCGCGCAGTTGAAAACTCTGAATCACATGAATGAATCACGTGTGGAATGTACACACTTTGGTAGACTAATTACTTCAGACAAACACTGCAGTGCTTTTTCATACTATGGATGTCAGTGGTTACAGGTATCCGGTTTTCTTTTGTGTCTGAAAAGACAAACTAGTTTGGAACAAGTGAATGATGAGAGAATTGTAAGTTTTGGGTGAAAACTTATTTCAGTAATTTGAATATGTCAAGCTGCAGTGATCAACCCCTTGTAATGTTTTCAGTGAATAATAAATTACTGAAAGAGCTGCAGTTTATTTTGTATTTTTATAGCTCGTAAGTGTTTTAAAAGTAACTTCAAATAACAGTAATTTGTTAAATCTTTACATTAAGTAATTAGTAATGTAATCAGTAATCAAACTACAATTTTCCAGTAGTAATTTGTAATTTTTACTTTTTTAATGTAACTTACCCAACACTGACTATCATTCCACAAAGGGAAACTGGAACTAGTGCTGCTCACAGACTGCAAAAAAGTAGTGCTAATAGCAAAGCTAGTTTATATACCATTTTCACAGTAAAGATTTGCCTATGCAAATATGTCTGATAATCAGAAAATCCATATCATTTGCAAATATTTAAGAAACATTTTGACTGCTTTAAATTTTTGAAATTTAATAACTTTGTTAAAATAAAACAGATATATCTATAATATCTTGAGTTTTCCTAAATATATGTATGTTTCTTTTCTAATGTGTTTTTTTAAATAAAATTACAAAACACAAAAGAGCTATGTGCATTTCCTAGAAGTACCATATCAGCTTAAGTATGAATGCCTCTGTTGCCTAGCAACTTCCTGTTAACAAAATAATAACTTTCAGTGACAAAAACATTTACTTCAGATATGTTTTTCACAACAGCATATTCAGTGCCATGAAAAAAAAAAACCTTCTCCCTTGCATGTGAAAGCACGTCCTTAGCACGTGGTCTACACTTTAAAAAAGTTTGTTGTTTCAACTTAAAAAAGTAAGTGTTTGTGCTGCCTTTTAAATAGACTCCACTTCAATAGTGAAGTTGTCTTAACTCAGGTTAAAGTTGACAGGACTTGACAGTACAAGTGTAAAAAGACGTTCCTCGTCTGTTGTCATCAAAAAAGTAAAAACTAATATAAATTTATATTTTACAATAAATATATATATATATATATATATATATATATATATATATATATATATATATATATATATATATATATATATACACACACACACACACACACACATATACATAAATAAATAATCATTCTGAAAATATATAAAAATATATAAATATATAATTTATAAATAAAATATATAAATATATAATATATAAATATTTGTTATTGGCCACACAATTTAAGTTTATTCTTTGTTTTTTATCAGTTTAAATGTTTAGCAGTTTAAAAGTGACTTAAGTAATATTTAATAGGTTTATGCTTTGTACCTCAATGCCAAGACAGATCCACACACCGCCGCTAAATGGCGCCATTAAATCAATCTGTAATGAGGAGGCTGATACAGAGGGATCCATCTGCAGTGTATTTATTAAACACAGTTGAAACAGAAACCACCAATAAGTGCTGTTTGAGACACTCACATGAATGACAGGCATAAGTAGAAAGGCAGGCAGTAAACATTCGTTGGTCGGGGAAACAGGCATGGATCAGGGCTGGCAGCGTAATTCGTAAACGGAGAGAAAGGCAGAGGATCGGGGCAGGCAGCGAGGAAAACAAGGTCTAGAGCAGTCCAGGTCAGCAACAAGAGATCAAACAGAGTACAAGGGAAATAACGCTCGGTAATGTTGACAGGGCAAACAAGACTTCGCAATGAAGTGAGCGTGCAAGCTGCTTATATGTGTGTGTGTGTGTGTGATCAGAATCAGGTGCAGCGCAATCAGTGACAGATACGGGGCTTCTGGGGGATGTAGTGTTAATAGTCCGGGGAGAGAGACATCTGCTGGCCAGTGAGGGGAATTATTGGGACCGAGTTGGTGACACAATTAGATCCCTTGTGTCCACAGAATATAACTTTCCCTGAAATGTAGTCCCTCAACTCTTTATTCCAACGTAATAAATAAACTACTAGTCAGTCAACAACTCGAACTGTAAAGATATTAAGTTCAGTTCAATTGAGTAGCCTAATCTACATTAACATTCCACCCTGAAAAAATCATACATCACTAATCAAAGTTTATCACTTTCACTTTCCATCGGCTTAGTCCCTGCTTTTAATAGTTTTAATTAACGATAAAATATATTTTTTATAAATTTGTAATATAATATAATCTTGTGACACTCTCGGGTTTTCAATTTGATTGCCTAACTATACGTTTATAGGCTTTATTATCAAAAAATATTGTTATTTTAAGGTGATGATTTATTTAAATATAATGACAGATATTTAAATCTTAATTTTACATTCAATATCTCAATAGAAGCTTTAAATGTAAATATGACATCTTAAATAGGAACAGTCAGAATGACCGCTATAGTAATTCTAGTAGTTATAGAATTCTGGTAGTTCCGGTATTAAATACTGTGAAGTGCTGAATTGGGCAGAACATTTCTGGCGTACTTCAACACGAACTTAAATAAACAGGAATAGGGTAGTGCAGGAACAAGGTAGTGCAGACACCCCAAAAACTATAATGTGTAGGTAAGCACGAACTGCAGACAACCTGCTGGTTTGGCAGGTCAAGTAATAAAAAATTGACAAGTATTTGAAAGTAACTGCAAGTGGATGAAACATAATTTATTAATGTGATTTAAACTAAGAGACACAGAACTCTAATTTCACAACATCGTATTGTATTGACTTGTTGAAATATAACTATTTATTAAACATATCTGATACATGATAAGTCTTCAGTAATCCTCAAGAATCATCTTCAATTTTCAGTTAACACTCTATTTGTCACAATCACCAGTGATCTAATAGGTTTGGGCTGATAGACGATGCCATCGTCCATGGCCGATGGCCGATAGACAACACGATGCTGAGCCGGCATCGCCGATCCTCTGCCCCGCCCCCGCGGCAAACCCGCACATGAAAAATACACACTTTTACACTAAAACGTCTTAGTTTTACAATGGCATTTTAAAACAAAAATGATCCACATCCACACTGTTTTACCTAACATTTCTGAACAGCCCTCCGTCCACTGAAAACGCACATCATGTGACCACACACACAGCCACACACACTGTGATGCGCTCGTCTGAGCTCCAGAGAGCAGTTTATCAAGGATGTACCGCTGGATCGCATCTCACTATAGTTGTTAAACGTGATATTTTATTTAATTAATCTTGTCTCTATCTAACGACCGTTCTCTCTTTTGAATCTATCAGGTAACGTGTCACAGTGTCCGTACACTGCTTCACTGCTTTCGCTTTTACGCTTATACTTAGTAATTTTTGCGAAAACCTCAGATACTGTTGGTTGTGCACCTTTTTTACCAACCAAGTTTGCCGACGCCATTATAACGACACATCACTCTGCCTATTCATGCCAGAGTCTCGCGGAAAAAGTGATTGACAGGTGTTAATTTGTGTGTAACTATGTGTAATTATTCATAAATAATTCATTCACTGCCGCCCACTATGATAAAGCCATCGTCCATCGCGATGTTTCACATTAGACATCGTACGATGCCAAGTTGGTCGACATTGCCCAACCCTACAATCTAATCCTATCAGAACGCTGGTAAGCACGCAAATCACTAACGAACTACAAATCCGCCATTACATGTACTACAAGTTCCAGTCATGCACCGCTCATACGCACCTGTTCCAGATTCTGCTGATTGCACACACTCACAGCCGGAGGATCTTTATGGACTGATTACAAGGACTATACACACACACACACGTTAAACTTCATGGCTGAGTCTTGTTATACTGTTTGTAAACATCACGACATGCTTTCCTTGCCTTGCCTGTTTTGACCTTCGCCTTGTTTGTTTGTGTGTTTATGTTGTATGATTCCTGCCTTTTTAACCATCCGCCTGTTTTATGACCATGACTCTGGAATTGCCTGTATATATCTGTTTGCTCCTGTGTTGACTGTTGCTTGCCTGACCATTCTGTTTAATGAACCTGCATTTGGATGCGCACTCCTTTTTTCAGCATCCCCTACACATTGCACAGTTCTGTTTTCTACTCTCTACAATCTACAGTCTAAACCAAATGCTCTGATCCTCTAACACTTTCTATTCTCTATTCTGTTGTCTTTATATGTATTTGGTATATTTTTTATTCAAAGAATTATTTGCCTTTCTAGTGACTAAACTCTGTCTTAGTCGCCCTTATACTGTATGTAAATGATTCTACTTTTCAAATCTCTTCATCTAAATGTCTACCATGAGCACAGAGCATTAGCATATAACAGTGAATGTGCTTCTTACAGCTTGTTAACATCTCAGTGTGTTAGAATCTGTTAACGTGTTTGACTTCTTACAATGTCATCTCTTTTGAACGCCTTCCATCTTTTATGAGCTCATCAAACAACAGTGGTACGTCTGAACTAACAACCTCAGTGAGCCATGGCTTCTTTTTTTATGGTTGCAGAGCCCCTGCAGCAGGATGATTGGGTGATTTTGAGATGACATAACAGTTGGCCAAATCACTGCACGTCTGATTTTAGCAATTTAAATAGTTAAGTTTAAAAAGAAATGGCTTCATCATCCAAGAAGAGAATAACATGTCTACATATTGCTTGGATTGGGTTGTGATGGTATTATAGTAAGAATTGCTCCTTCGTCAAAACTAAACACTGTTGGGGGTCATAGCCAAAAACTATACAATACCCAGTGTTGGGCAAGTTACTTAAATTGTAGCTTAACTACGCTAAAAGCTACCCTCTGGGATATATAGCAAGCTAAGCTAAAAGCTACTTGGCAAAAGCTATTTCTAAGCTACATCTAAGCTATTTTTGTAATTTTCATTTTTAAATCAAAGCAAATTAAATCCAAGTCAATCATATCTCAGTGATCAATAAAACTGTCAATGAAACATTTGAGGAATATTTGTTCAGTTCAATTATTTACTGCAAATAATATGCTGTGCTAAACAGAAACAAACTATAGTATATAACAGCTAAAACAAAAAATCCAATAACCAGGTGTTTTGCAAATACTATAGTAATTTATAGTAAAGGGAAATATTTAGGAATAAGCATTATATTGTATATATATTCAATAACTCATCATTAATGAATTACACTACATAATGTAGTATCATTAGTAACCATCATTAACTAATAGTAATTACCATAGTATACTTTAGCCTAATATATATAGAATTACAGAATTATTAGCCCCCCTTTGAATTTTTTTCTTTATTAAATATTTTCCAAATGATGTTTAACAGAGCAAGGAAATTTTCACAGTATGTCTGATAATATTTTTTCTTATTTGTTATTTTTCTCATTTTTTTCTAAGTCTTATTTGTTTTATTTCGGCTGGAATAAAAGCAGTTTTTAATTTTTAAAAGCCATTTTAAGGTCAATATTATTAACCACTTTAAGCTATATTTTTTGATTGTCTACAGAACAAACCATCCTTATATAATAACTTGCCTAATTACCCTAAACTGCCTAGTTAACCTAATTAACCTAGTTAAGCCTTTAAATGTTTAGAAGTGTTTTTAAAAATATCTAGTAAAATATTACTTACTGTCATCATGGTAAAGACAAAATAAATCAATTAGAAATGAGTTATTAAAACTATTATGTTTAGAAATGTGTTGAAAAAAAAAAACTTCTCTCCGTTAAACAGCAATTGGGGAAAAATTAAACAGGGGGGCTAATAATTCTGACTTTAACTGTATGTATATATATATATATATATATATATATATATATATATATATATATATATATATATATATATATATATATATACATATATTCATTCATTCATTTTCTTTCTTTATTAATCTGGGGTCACCACAGAGGAATGAACCACCAACTTATCCGGCATATGTTTTACACAGCGGATGCCCTTCCAGCTGCAACCCATCACTCGGAAACACCCATACACTCTCATTCACACACAAACACTATGGACAATTTAGCTTACCCAATCCACCTGTACCACATGTCTTTGGACTTGTGGGGGAAACCAGAGCACCCAGAGAAAACCCACGGGAAGACGGGGAGAACATGCTTACATCTCACCGAAATGCCAACTGACCCAGCCGAGGCTCGAACCAACGACTTTGTTGCTGTGAGTTGACAGCGCTACCCACTGTGCCTCTGTGCCGCCTTATGGCAATCAAATACATCAAAAATAAATACAAACCACAACTGAATCCTGAAGTGAGTGTTCTCAGAGTGTAGAAGTGTCTTGAAAATATCTAGAAAAATATTATTTACTATCAGCATGGCAAAGATAAAATAAATCAGTTATTAGAAATTAGTCATTAAAAATATTATGTGAAGAAATGTGTTGAAAAAATCTCTCTGTTAAACAGAAATTAGTGAAAAAAATGTAAAAGTATATAAACTGTATATAACCACCTCTGAGAAATATGGGGGGGGCATTGATATTTTGGTGTCGCAAGCTGAACAGATTGGGAACCCCTGCCCTTTGTGAATGCATACTATAAAATTGGATGTGACTATAGTTCTCTGTGTAGTCTAAAATTCAGGACGTTTTCTTCATTTTAATTAGATCAGAAGTAACTAGTAACTGAACTTGTTCCTGTACTTCTTGCCAGATACTTTATTGCTCTTACTCAAGTAATGTTATCACTTTGTATGATATTGAGATTAAATAATGAGGAAGAAGTGCATATAATTTCTGGCAAAATATTAAATTAGGATGAGTACAGTGGCAAGACAACATTAATTTTCATATATTTTTATTATTTATAATTTTTTTCTCTGCTGTTTAAGTTTTCTGGATGATTACAATTGACTGAACATGTAACGGTTAAGGTGATTATGGGATACTGTGATGATGCATAATGTGATATGCATTGTTTGACTGTTTTACTTGACCTTAAGTAAAATATTTGCATACTTTTTGAGTGTGTTTGTGCTTGTGCATACTGTATGTGTGTTTGTGTATGTAAGTGTATGTTAGACTAGTATACTTGTATCACACTTGAGGTTGTGTGTTTCTTAGCTTATTTTTTCGACATGCCCCGAGCAGTACTGTAAAGTAATCAGTAAAGTTATTCTCCATAACCTGGAAATTCAACATTCGTCTTACTGATAGATGCTTAATGAGATAATCATAATGAGATGTCAAGTAAATGCTTACAGATGATCTAAATATGTATAATTAATTATAACTGGTTAAACAGAATTCACAGAGCAGAATTTGCTACACCAGCCACCACAATCAAATGTTTGCTGGGAGATATAGACCCTCACATCAAATCAAATTTGTTAGTGCTGTGATGCTTCGGTAAAACTGTTATTTATGTCAACACTTTTAGTCGGAAATCAATCAAAATTTGCTAAAATGAACCAGCAAAGATGATTTCAGACATTGGATATGTGCTCTGGTGATATAAAGCAGACTCTGGAAATATGGTCTAGAGATTTAAAGCAGACTCACATCACTCAATAGCTGAATGTCAAAGCAGTGTCTGCAGAATGACATGGGTTTCACAGATAATTGGATGAGTTTCTGGGGAAGCCATGGTCTGTTAAAGAGAGATGGTCGACATTCCTTCAGGGCTTGTGTCGCTCTTCATTCTAGCAATATGGCATGCATCTTAGTGCTCACACATGACAAACTGGAGCCCAAATCAGTAAGGAGACAGACTGCCTAAATTGTCTGCTTCATATCACATTCAGAAAATGTAACGTTCAGGAAACACACTAGTCAGATGGATCCAATTGCAAGTAAAATTTAATGAATGAATCAGAATGCCCAGTGAGCAACCACACAAAAACATCCAGTCTCAGAAGAGGAAGTAGTCGGATCGGAGATGACCGAGAGTCCAAGAGATAAACAGATCAGGGTTCCTGACAAAAACACAGAGAGACCATAAACAAGTGTAACGAACTGACAATGAAGCACGTAACAACGCTTCTTAAATAGAAGAAGCTAAGTGCCAACAGCTGGGCTGAAGCCAGATCAGCTGATCCTAGTGGTGAGTCACGTGATCACAACACACAACAGAAATACAAAACAATCCCACGTGACATGACAGAAAGAGCGCATGCATCATCAACCGTGACAGAAAAACTGAACATAGAGTCATCTTAAAAATAGAGAGATATATATTCTAGAGACTGCATTTAGTCTGTTTTCCATACACATAAAATCATCGAACTCCTTTAAAGGTCCTGGGAAATGCTTTGAAATGTGCATTTTTTATTCAGTGTTAGACGTAATCTCAACTAAAACATGAAGAGAGGGTGGGAAATAGTTTAGCTCCTCACTTTAAAAAAAATAGCCAATAACATGGTTGGTTTTATCACCACTTTGCAAGTGATAGTGGTTGAGCACAAGAATATTACATGTGAAGCGTCTTGAAGGGGGCGGGGCATGTCAGACACTAGAGAGCATTTGATTGGTCACGATTTGATGAGAAACTAAAGTATGTGGTCATACTAAGAAAACCAATGACCCGTTTAGGCGGAAGTGACAAAATACAAGCTTTAAATGTTTATTTATTTTTTAATATTTTATAAGTGCATTTTTTTATATCTTATAAGCGCAAATTTTGGAAAATACTAGCTTATAGATATTTTAAAAACTAACAATACTGATACTAATAATACATGGGCCCTTAAGGGGGTAATAATTAAATAAGACATAAGAACGCAAGTACAGACAAGAACACATATTGAGAAACAGCCATCATGTTTGTGACAGATTTATGACAAGTTATGTTGTCTTGGTAATGTCAAGTTGTCATGGCATAAACAAAAACAGGCTATGATACATTTGTTTATGTCAAGCCGACTCAAACAATGTAAACTCACTGAAAAAAATGGCACTTAATTCATTAATATGAATCTTATTCATATTAATCCCATGTGATGAATATAAAGGTGACATGACAGTCTTATGAACACCTCTTCAAGTACAGCATTAACATAGTATCTATATAGATCTCTGTATCATGCATCTAGCCAAGGTCGAAAAAGCTGCTGCTTACAAACAATGATCAATTCTACCACTAAAGATATCTTTGTAAATATATTTCTTGGTTTACCGGATTCCTCAGTAGCCTAAATCCCAAAGTCTACAAAAAGCTTGAAACAGCAACAGAAACTATTGACTCCTCTATTGTCTTTTCTAGTACACAGTTGCTCCTTTGTGCTTAATTAAGATCAAGAAGAACAGTCCGACACCATGGCACAATGAGCACACTCAAATTGAAAAGAAAGCAGCAGGAAAAATGAAAGAAACAATACAAGATGTATTTTCTCTAGTGCTGAAAGAAAACTGTTGACAATCAGAATAGCCTTGTATGGTGTGCAAGATTTGCCTACTTTTCAGCTCTGTTAGAAGAAGACATACACATCTTTCACTCTAAAAATGATGGGTTGTTTTAACTTAATTTTGAGTCAAATATGGGGTAGAGTCAAATCCTATTGTTGGGTAGCATTTTTGAATTACATATTTAACTGTTGGTTTTGTTCATAGTTGGGTTTAAACAACCCATAATTATTAACCAGCAATTTAGCAACAGCATGATTCCTAAGATTTTCAACAACACAACATTAGCATGGCTTTGTGAATGTCTTTATCTATAAAATAATAATATGATGATAATAAAACATTGGAAGTAGGGCTGGAAAATAGGAAGTAGGGTTGCACGATATCCGCTTGTTAAGTCGTGTCATATAGGTGACATATGGAATACCATTTCCGGGTCCAAGCCGCTACTCATTTGAATTGAGAAAATATTCGTTTGTGGCCCCTTTTTAGACATATCACACATTAAAGTGATTTTTATATAAAATCATAGTGCACACAACAGTCTCTGGATCACAAATACCAAAATGTAAAAAAAATTATGAAAAATGTATCACTTTCTGGCCATCGGTTATTAGGCATGAACATATATATCACGATCGGGATTTTCAGTATTGCATCACTTTGTAAACATTTAATATTACCATTTTATGAGTCTCCCTATACAGTTTGATAAAGCGATTGGATCCGGAAGCCTCTTCGCATGATGTCACACTTAACAAGCGGATTGGAAAAAAATGATGTTGCAATATTTAATTATTCTGCAAGATATTTTGCGATATGAGTATAAATTCACAAGATGACTTATAACTAGGGCCATACAGAATCTGCGGACATTTTTGCTATTTCTGCGAAGAATTGTGTTAAAATCTGCAGTATTATGGGAGTATCATAACTAAAACCTTACTATATGAAAGAAAAAGTAATACCTTTTTAACTTGCAATTAATGTTTGCAACGCAAATCCAATTAGATCCAATTTATTTGGTAAACAAAGCAAGTCTCTCATATAATATATCTACTAAAAGACAGAAAATATTACTTTACAAACTATATTGTAAATAAATCATATGAACATTTCAATAATATTACTGTATCATTAATTACAATCAATAATATTACTGTAATTAATTTAAAAACTGAATAAATATAAATTTACACACATTATACAAGTAAATGAACAGAATCAATGATGTGCTAAAAATCTGCAGAAATCTGCAGAATTCTGCGCACACAGATTTTGTGTGGGCCTACTTATAACTAGGGCCAGACAGAATTTCTGCAAAGAATTTATTTATTAGCAATACATTTATTTATTTTTTACAATACAAATCCAATTAAAACCACTTATTTGGTAAACAAAGCAAGTCTCATATAATATATCTACTAAAAGACAGTATTGTACAATACAGTAAACTGTATTGTAAATAAATCATATGAACATTTTCATATCAGTCAATAATATTGCTGAAATTAATTTAAAAACTGAGTAAATACGGATTTACGCACATTTACACAAGTAAATAAATAGACTTAATAATGGGCTAAAAATCTGCTGAAATCTGCAGATTTCTGCGCGTGCAAATTCATGTAGGCCTACTTAAAACTCTATTTGGAAAGTATTCATAATTGTACATTGGGATTAATTTGTAGAGGAGTATCTGTTTAAAATACAATAAACTAATCGCAAGTGTAGATGAATGCAGTTGAACAAAGATACAACTTAATTTTAGGGTTTTCTGTGGAATCTAACAGCATTGAGGTACAGAAATTCAATAGGAATATGTCAAATAACACTGGTTAGTCTTCATTCTATAAAAAAATTAAATACAATACATTGTTTATATTTTGTTTATATATCTTTATAACATCTTGATTTAGGTAGGTAGTGCTGTCGCCTCACAGCAAGAAGATCACTGGTTCAAGCCACGGCTGGGTCAGTTGGCGTTTTTGTGTGGAGTTTGCATACTCCCTGCATTAGCGTGGGTTTCCTCCGGGTGCTCCGGTTTCCCCTACAGTCCAAAGACATACGGTACAGGTGAATTGGGTAGGCTAAATTGTCCAAAGTGTATGAGCGTGAATGAGTGCGTGTGGATGTTTCTCACAGATTGGTTGCAGCTGGAAGGGCATCCGCTGCGTAAAACATGTGTTGGATAAGTTGGCGGTATATTCCACTGTGGCGACACCGGATTAATAAATGAAATCTGACACAGTTACAGGTCTTAAAAACACATTAAAATAAAATGTTCAACCCTGCCTTTCAACATTCAGAAAACATACCATAATATACATTTCCAGAGAGCGGCAAATACGTCCCAGGAGCTCTGTTTTTTTATAGTTTTTGTTTTCACTAATCCAAAAGAGGTCGCTGTGTACACTTTTTGAGATCTCAAATTCTCTCGCGTGTCATTTCATTTGCACCTGCTGACAGATCGACTAACCCACCCCACTCCTTCCATAGACACAACTAATAGTGTTTTCAAAAGCACCGATTGACCCGCCCACCCACTTCCCTAAACCCAACAAACAGTTTTAAACAGCAATCCAGAAAACTTAAATTTTCTTGATTTTAACAATGTTTTCAGATTTTACCACATTTTCACCCTGTTATTTAGTTGTTTATTTTTTACTTAGTTGGCTTCTGTTATTATCTTACCCACTTTCAGGTACCGTTTTTCACCGGACTCGAACCCTGTCACTGCGGTCAACTCCTTTCTGTGTCTTAAGTCTGCCAACATACATGGCGAGCTACTGGACAAACTGGTAACATCGGGAAAGCTGTCCACACGGAGGTAATTGGTCAGCTGGTAAGCATGAAAATGAATGGCGTCATAGCGTTGGTTTTAAAGACGAAATGCAGCCATACGTACTTCTGGCTACATAATTTACGATCTCCAGAAATGTATATAGGGCTACGTTTTTAGAATAAGCCTATTTTGGAAAATGTTACTCTGTTTTAGGGTTAAACTTTATGATGACCCCACAAACCACATTCTTCAAACTGTGGTGGCTGGTTATTATAATCACAACTTGACATTACAGATCCTGAGATGTTACTATTTACAGATTTGCAGATTTACATATTGTGATTTCAATGCTGAAACGATATATTGTGCAGCCCTATGGAAGCACTGGGATTTGATCTGGCAGATACTAACTGTAGGTGGAATTAAGTCGCAACCTTTTCTTCTTATTACCCTGTAAATTGCGTAATGGAGATGTACTTATCAATTCAAATTCAAAGCTCCCGTATTAGTTATGTCCACAGGTTGTGTGTTTTCAAAATGAGCAAAGAGATTGTTTTTAATTTATAGCTGAAAGCAAGCAAATCCACCCTCACTGGAGACATCAACCCAGATACAGTAGGTGAGCTGATTGAAGACTATTGGGAATCTCTCTTTCTCTCTCTCGCTCAGTTTTTTCCCCCTCTCCACAGTCGAGAGAAGAACTGACACTCATCGCATCCCACACTGGGAGGATTCAAAGGAGCAGTCATCCAGTAAATGAAATGCAGAGAGAGCACAGCAGAGAGCAAGAGAACCATCACCATCCACCTTTTCGGAAACCGTTAATTGCACAGGCCGGGTTACAAATCCTTGCAAGGTTTGACTGACAACATTAAATGATGCTTGTTCATCTATTATTTGGTTAGATTACTTGACCACAGGTAGAAAAAACACTTGTGATGGTTTAATTAATGATACTGATCCCGAGACTTACTGGTGTTACCATTACTCTTTTTTATTCACTCACACTCATACTGACAGCTTTTTATTGTAACACAGTGCAACTAACAAAATAATTTAAGCAAATAAAGTAATGGCATGAACTGGCTGTCAGAATATCCCTTTTTTTACAATATCAACTTTCACTATACTGTCATCATAGCCAAAATAATTAACAATAACTATACAATGGTAATATCTAGGGAGATGGAAATAAGTAAATTGGTCAATAAGTTAAATCTACACTACCTGACAAAAGTCTTGTCTTTGATCCCATTTGTAAGAGCAAAAAATAATAACTTAATTTCTAGTTGATTATTTGGAAAAGTGGTAGAGGGTAGACTTTTCAGATGAATCATCTGTTGAACTGCATCCCAATCATCACAAATACTGCAGAAGACCTATTGGAACCCACATGGACCCAAGATTCTCACAGAAATCAGTCAAGTTTGGTGAAGGAAAAATCATGGCAACATCAACAGCCTGAGGCATCAAGACATTTGTGCTGCCCATTACATTACAAACCACAAGAGAGGGAAAATTCTTCAGCAGGATAGCGCTCCTTCTCATACTTCAGCCTCTACATCAAAGTTCCCAAAAGCAAAAAAGGTCAAGGTGCTCCAGGGTTGGCCAGCCAAGTCACCAGACATGAACATTATTGAGCATGTCTGGGGTAAGATGAAGGAGGAGGCATTGAAGATGAATCCAAAAAATCCTGAACTCTGGTAGTCCTGCAAGAACGCTTTGCCATTCCACATGACTTTATTAATAAGTTATTTGACTCATTGCAGAGATGTATGGATGCAGTTGTCCAAGCTCATGGGAGTCATACAAAATATTAATTCTTTTTCCACTGCTCCATGACTTTATATTCTATACTGTGCACTATTTGACTAAGCAAAGTCAGACCTTACTGTCCAAATTAAATACTGTCCTAAGGTGAATGTATTGTGCATTAGTGCATGAAAACAACAACACAAATCAATCATGCCCTAAAATACAAAAAGAACAGAAATAAATTGAGATAGTAAGAGGGTTTAGATGGTTCCTGAAAAGTTATAAGGTTGTCTTTAGCCATTTCTTGAAAAAAAAAATGCAGGTCATTCTACCAGCAGGGAATGGCACAACAATGCACTGTTTACTTGTAGAACACAAACTCCTGGAGGGCAGAATTCTGAGGTCAGTGTTTTTTTAAGTAGACAAACAGTTGATGAAGAGGGGTGTGACATGTACTGTACATGTTCTTCGAGCGTCATATGAGTTCGAAACAATATAAATTAATTAATTTCACATTAACTATCATTTTAAATGTTAGAGGTACGGTAAAGTGCTATTTCAGCGCATGCTTATGGTATTATAACATCTTGTACACCTCGATTGTGAAGGGTTCAATTAAATTAGACAAATTAGATTTTTGTGCGGCATGCAGAGTGTGAATTAGAGGCGTTTGACCTTGCTTATCAATGCTTAATCTCCTCTGAAGGATGTCAATAAATATGTGTTGTGGTTACTTTGAAAAGTGGAAAAATAGTTTGCTCTTGTCTGTAGGTTTCTATATAGGCTCATTCTGAAATTGTAGCCCAATATACATTTCTGTAGATCACGAATTATGTAGCCAGAAGTGGAGTTGACTGCAACGACGGCGTTTGCGTTCAGCGAAGAATGCTTCCTGAAAAGCAGGTAAGACAAAAACAAAAGCCAAAAAATAAAATGAACAAATAAATAACATAAATAACAGAGTGAGAATGTGGTAAAATCTGAAAATGTGGTAAAAATTAGGGGGCTTTTCTTTTTCTGGATTGCTTTTGAAAACACTATCGGTTGGGTTCAGGGAAGGGGGACAGGTCTGTTGGTCAGTCAGTCAGTTGACAGCAGCCTCTGGTGGATTTCCAGGAGAAGAGCAGGCGCGAATGGCACTCGCAAGAAAAATTTGAGATCTCAAAAAACATACACATCGGCCTCTGGTGGATTTGCGAAAACAAAAACTGCAAAAAACACCTCCTGGGACATATTTGGCGCTCTCCAGAAATGCGGGGCTAGGTTTTCAGAATGAGTACGGGTTGGTAACAACAATATAATAACAATAACAATAGTAAGTTAATATGAATATAAATTTGACCCCCTCCCTATAATAGTTGCATCCAGGATAAATTCAATTAAATATTTAGTCAGCAGTGAAGATCTAACCAAACAGTAGACACTCTAAGTGTTCAAAAGACTTGTTTTTATTGTTTTAAAATAGGTGTTTGTATCTACATATTACCTAAAAAAAAATTAGACACGTAGTTTGTTTTTAAAAATACCTATGTTTGTCAGCTGATAGCCTGGTGTTCAGTACACCGACATACATTATAATACAATTGTGAGCGTTTATAGCTGTGGGTGTTCCAAGTTCGAGTGCATCTCTCTCCCCAATTCCACCTCTCAATATATCTACTGTCTTATCATAGCAAAAATGCCACAAAAAAAAAAATCTTCAAATAGCTGGCTATGCTTGAACATGAAAGTTAAACAGTGAGTTTGATATTTTATGATCATTCATTTATCAGTAAAGTGATGCTTGTCATAATTTGACAAAATTATCATTTTAAATATTAAATAACATTAAAATACCAATTTAAATACAAAAGACTGTAGGTTGTCTATGATAATCACATGTCTGTTGAAATTGCCAATCAGAGGTTACTGTATACTGTAAGTCAGAATCCAATAGTTAATAATTCACACACTGGCTGTATACAGTGCAAAATTATCACTGTTTAGTTAAGTTTCCATATAGTGGACATTTTATATATGATGTTTTATATATAGTATGATATTCAACATAGGTTCATTCTGAAAACGTAGTCCTATATACGTTTTTGGAGATCACGAATTATGTAGCCAGAAGTACGTATGGCTGCATTTCGTTTTTAAAACGATTGCTACAAGCATATGATGCTGTTCCTTTTCGCGCTTACCAGCTGACCGCTTACCTCAATATGGACGGCTTTCCCGCTGTTACCAGTTTGTCCAGCTAGCTCGCCATGTACATTGGTGGACTTGAGAAGCAGAGAGGAGTTGACCATGATGACGGGGTTCAAGAAGAATGGTTCCAAAAAGTGGGTAAGACAAAAACAGAATCCAAAAAATAAAATAAACAAATAAAAAACAGGGTGAGAATGTAGTAAAATCTGAAAACATGGTTAAAAATCAGGAGACTTTTCTTTTGCTGGATTACTTTTTAAAACTGTCGGTTGGGCTTAGGGAAGTGGGTGGGTCAATCTGTGCTTTTGAAAACACTATTGGTTGGGTTTAGGGAAGGAGGAAGGTGGGTCAGTTGATTGGTTGGTCAGTCAGTCAGTCAGTCAACAGTGACCTCTGGTGGATTTATGCGAGAACAACAGGCACAAATGGCACTTGCGAGAGAAATTTGAGATCTGAAAAAGCATACACAGTGGCCTCTGGTGGATTTGCGAAAACAAAAACTACAAAAAAACATAGCTCCTGGGACGTATTTGGCGGTCTTCAGAAATGTATATAGAGGTACGTTTTCAGAACGAGCCTGGATTGATGATATTACAAAATCACAGAACAAGTATAAAGAGTGAAAAGGCTTTAATATAATAATATTGCGGTTTGTCTCTATTGCCTAGCTCAAATCGTAAGATCTATTCAGCCATTTTAAATGACTGAAAACTCCACAGACCATACAGATCTAAATCCCTATGCACCTAATGTGCTGTGTAATGGGGAATTATAAGGGTCATGGTCTATAAGATCACTTTTCTATTATCCTTATGTGAGTATTCTGTCATGTTTTTATTCACCCTCTCATCATTCCAAACCTGTGTGCAGTTTTCCTTGTTCTTATTTGTGTGAACTATCTCTTAGTGTTACGTGAAACTCTCGATTGCAGTGGCATATTTCAAAGAATTCAGCTGGGATTAAAAGCATTATAAAAAGATTTGCATCTATGTGCGGTTCTTTCAAACTGAGCCTTTCCAGTATTTTAAAATAACATTAGCGGCTTGTATGTTCTCCATCGTGCTCTTGAGAATGATTTCTTTTGAACCGGTAAATTTGGTCTGAATTTGGGGCAGTATATTATGCATACTTTTTATACTGTCAGCCAGGCATCACTAATGTAATGGTGGACTTTCTAATCCACCCTTATAATCCAGTGGCAAACAAAACAATAAGCAGCACTTGGCATCTACTTAAAAGATTAATCCCCTGCCTGTTTTAAAGTCTTAAAACGGCATAAATGCATGAGCACTCCACCATCAGTTATACCATCAACTGCTTTTAAGCAGATTCGTGCGCTTTGCTCTCATTTTTTAAGCTTTCGGTCCTGAACAAATCCTAAATGTTGAAATTACACAACGCTTTCACACTGACATAGACTGATTTGATGCAGAACCTGAAATTCATGTTTAAATAAGCAGACCTCGAAGACATCTATTGAGACTGAGACACTTTAAAAATTACTTGGAATAACGTCATGCTAGTCATAGTCAGAAAGATAACAACCACGTTCATTAAACCACTTGTAATACTTGGTGGTGGACAGTAATGAGATAATTTAGTTTCACGATTTGTCAAGCATTTGTAGTTAATTTGAGTATTTTTAGATTGAAAAATTATTATTTTTACTACTCTGGTTTTCCCCACAGTGAAGACAAGCAGTATAGCTGAATTGGATAAACCTAATTGGCCATAGTTTAAGAGTGTGTGTGAATAACCCTACTAGAAAAAAACTGCTTAAACCAGCCTAAAATGGCCTAAAATTAAAATGGCCAAACCCCCTCTATAACCAGGCTGGTCGAGCAGCTAAAACCAGCCAACCAGCCTGGTTTTAGAGGGGTTTTGGCCATTTTCAGGATGGTTTCCATTCATTTCCAGCCTAATCATAGCTGGTCATGTTGGTTTTAGTTGGTTTTTCAGCATCGTCCAGCCTGACCAGCTAGAATCAGGCTGGAAATGGCTGGAAACCAGCCTGCAAATAGCCAAAACCCCTCTAAAACCAGGCTGGCTGACCAGCTAAAACCAGCCAACCTTTTTTCAGCAGGGAGGCGAGTGTATGGGTGTCTAACAGTTCTGGGTTGTGACTGGAAGGGCATCTGCTGCATAAAACAGAGAAATTGGTAGTTCATTCCACCGTGGCGACCCCTGATTAATTAAGGACTGAGCCGAAGGAATGTGAGTGAATGATTACTTTTACTTTACTGCATTCCAATATTATAAAATGGAGAAATATTCACCTAAATAGAGGCATAATAACTGTAACCAGTTCATGAACAAGTAGGGCTGTCAAATTTAATAGTTTCTTCAATGCAACGCGATGCAGACGTGGACAATTTAGTATCAGTAATAGAGCCTAACCGGTTAGTACGTACTGACGTCATTCATTTCATAAGCCCTATATTGCGGTAGCTTACTATGATGAGGGAGGCAAGCGTGAGTAAACTCTGCACAAGTTTCCTCTCCCGGTTGTTCCAGCGATACTTTTGGATCCAGACACGACCGTGTCTGCAGAGTGAGTTTTCTCCACCGTGTCTAAGTATCATGGATCAGTTGTGTTCGCAACTGCCGTTTATCAGTGTCACTCATCAGGACAGCGTCTGAGCGTTATGCCTGTTTCACACAGCAAGTGTGAGCAGCGCGTGAGCGGCGTGTGCGCAGTGCATATGGAGAGCAGAAACAGCGCACAAGCATTTGTCTTTCACACCAGCTGCATCAGAAGCGTGCAGCGGATCGGCAGCTTTTGCACAGATCAATCTACCTCTGTCTATTCTCTCTAGTTACCTATCTATCTATCTATCTATCTATCTATCTATCTATCTATCTATCTATAAATTCACTATTTTTTACTTTTCATGTGCATCGAGGCCCGCTGCAACTTCCTCCCATGCTATTTCCTTAACCTGCACATCTTTACTTTGCATATTATGTAGATCCTAAAGATAGGTTAGATCCTATGTAGATATGTAGATCCTGTTTGCTTCTCACGCTCTATGAGGAGTTTCATTCATGTATTTTAAAGTGCTCTCGGTAAGAAGACAATTGCTTGTGATATCATGTAATTTTGTTTTTGATTGTCAGGATGATGTAGGCCTACAGTTATAATAATATTTGTACAATAGTTATAATGATATTTATACATGATCAAACTAGTGTGCAACTTACTAAGCAAAACTAATACTAAAATTGGTTTAAATTTGGTTTTGTAGTTTGGGCCCAAAGCTCTAATCTGTTAACATGGACACCAAAAAAAATGCTCTGCTCATGCTTGCGGTGTGAAATGAGATATCGAATTGAACCGAATCGATGGCATGATAATCGTAACTGAACCGAACCATGAGACCAGTGTAGATTCAGACCTCTGTGAATAAGTTTATTGTTTTTCAGGTAAGCTCTTAATCACAACTGGACTGAACACCTAATTTGTGAATTGAACAGGTTCATTAGTCAACAACTAACGATTCAAATCATCTGGTCACATCTTTTAAAATCACAAAATTTGCAAGTGTGACCAAAATGACAGACCTGAATTTTATTCCAGAGGAAAGAATTTGCAAAAAAAAATTGGCAGGTGTGTTTGACATACAAAGAAATTGCACCTAGAAGTGAAACGATTTAACATTTAGACTCAGAGCTTGCCACAACTTTGTGAATGAGTATCTGTGTGAGTACAGCCCCTCTCTCCTCATATTAGGGCTGCATGATATTGTAAAAATCTGACATTGTAATATTTGGTTTTTCTGCGATATTTATTGCGAAATGAATATAATTACTTCATCAGATGACTTGAATGGCATGAATCTGCATAATTAATTTATTTTTAGGTGAGTAACTGTATTCGAGTATAAGTTGAAAAATCAATTGTAAGCAAATGTAGTCTTTATTTTATAAAAAAGATAAATGCAATACATTTTCATTCATTCATTTATTCATTCATTTTCCATCAGCTTATTTATCAGGGGTTGCTACAGTAGAATGAACCGCCAACTGTTCCAGCACATGTTTTACGCAGTCGATGCCTTTCCAGCCACAACCCAGCACTGAGAAACATTCATACTTACAATCACACACACTCATACACTACGGCCAATTTAGATCATCCAATTCACCTATAGTGCATGTGTTTGGACTTTGGGGGAAACCGGAGCACCCGGAGGAAACCCACGTAAACACAGGGAGAACGTGTAAACTCCACATAGAAATGCCAACTGGCCCACACAGGACTCAAACCAGTGACCTTCTTGCAATCCTGTTCATTACTATAATTTGTTATACACAAATGATTTGAATGTACATCAAATCTTACAGTCACAGGCCTTAAAAACAAATCATACAACCACTCTTTCACTCTAGTAAGGTTAAATTTTAAAACTGCAGATCCTGCGGTGTGACAATTGTGAATGACCACCTTGCGATATCGATTCTGTAACTACATATTGTGCAGCCCTTCCTCATATGTTGATGAAATGTCTTAAATTGTAGTTTTTTTCTCAGAACTGAAACTCTTAAAACTGCTTGTTCAACCTCCACATAATTATAAAAGCAGTATCTTTTTCTTTTCAACAAATTTCCAATGCCTCACATTCTCAATATCATTTTGATAAAAGTAAACATCTCAAATCCTCAGAGCACCATAGTATTGAGGTAGCCAGCTCCGGTGCTGGAGAGACAGAGTCCTGCAGAGTTTCGCTCCAACCTTAATCTGACACACTGGAGCAAGCCAGTCAAAGTCTAAGGATTACTAGAAAGCTACAGGATAGTAAATTGTTATCAAGGCTGGATCAAATCTCGATCTGTGGGATCAAAACTCAGACTGCAAGACTGTGAGTGACTGGGGTTGGTCACACCAGCATTACGTCTTTGCATGTGGGTGAAAAAATGTTTAACTGGTTGTCATGATCTGTCCAGCATATTTTCTTTTGATTTCTAGGTTACCAATACAACACCCAGCAGGGATACAAGGGGTGTTTCTCAATACCAAGTACGCAAAGTTCGGATATGCGTCCTTGGAAGTTCAGACTTGCCAAGTTCAAGGAGGAACAACAGAGAAGGCAAGGACACAAGTAGGGTACTTCTTTTAATGGGACGGCAGTGTACTTTATAGCATCCCTTACCTCACCACAAATTCATCGGTTTCACTGTACATTAAAAATAAAATGATTTACTTATGTAAATCACGGCCTTATCATTAATATTATATTCATATTATAAATCTATATTTTTGATTAAAGAAAATGTAAACTTAAATCACTATAAATGTGAAGTGAAATGGGTTATTATACACTGACTCGTGTCTATTATTATCAGATTTATTAAACTACAATGGACATTATACCTGTATAAAGTACAAGACATACACAATAAGAAATAAACATAACATTAAGCAATTTGGTAAACAAAGATAAACCTCTTAAAACACGGTAACAATTAAAGACAATTATAAAAGGTAACAAAATAACACTGACAAAATATTACACCTGATAACAAATAATAGATTTATAAGACCAGAAACTGTCCAATAAATATACACAAAATGTATTAAATATCATGTATTAACTACAGCGGACAGATGCAATCCAGCGGTACATCCGTGATGGACTGGCCGATGTAAAGCTGCTCTCGTTAGGGGAGGCGATGACAAAGTCATTGTGTGGTGATTTTTGGAAAATTAACTTACTGATTGCAAGTATCAAGGAAAACTCAAGAAATGTAATAAAGCAACTGAGAAAACATTAATTAATAATTTATGCAAGCAATATACTGTACTTTAAAAAATGTAGGGTGTTTACATGCAATTGACGGCAAAATAATATTTGTTTTTATTAAAATATCCAAAAACCACTAGAACACCACTAATTATATATTTATGTACTTACATTATCCCAAATGTTTCGAAGAATGTTTTAATCTAGAGGAATAAGCAGTTTTAACAGTGATACACACTGTGTCCTGTGCCGGCATGATATGACATGATCGATTTATAGTTTGGGCTTATAAAAACAGAGAAACACCAAAGATGCTTTGATATGTTGTATGTTTTATTAGACCGCACAGAGCAGCATTATAACAACCGTAAATGTATTTATAAAACAGCATTGCTTCTTCCACACATACTCATGATTGGAAGAAGCTAAATGGTGGACTGTGACATAATAAAAGCTTTGCTGCTTTCGTACGCTCCTCGCTCATATGCAATTGCATCAGCGCTGTTGATGGCTTCAAGCCTTACCTCTTCTTCATACTACCATGATAATAGGTTTTGAACACTTTAGTCCATACATCAATGTAATTTAAGCAGGAGCATTGTATGTAATGAAGATGACAACTCCCATGACCAATGATTATTGTGAATATGTACATACTGTGCCCTTTACGTGAACAACCATGTAAAAATTCCTATATTAAAGCAACACAAGGCTTATTGGCAATATGTGCCCACAGCTACATTTTGCGGAACTTTGAAATATGTACGCCTGGCTGCATTTGGTGTGTAAAACGAACACTACGACAACTTCTGTTCCTTTTCGCGCTAGTGCTGAAAGCTTACCTCTGCATGGACTGCTTTTCTAGCATGACCAGTTTGCTCGGTAGCTTGCCTTGTAGGCTGTCAGGCTTGGGATGCAGACTAGGGTTCAAGTCAGGTGAAGGATAATTACTGTAGCAGCTTTTCTCTTCTAGTTTGCTTTTGAAAACACTATTTTGGGTTCATTTAGGTTTAGAGAAGGTGGTGGGCCAGTCGATAGCAAGCTTATTTATGCACAATAAGCTGACCGGATTCTCATAGACACGCACAAGAAGGGCGTTATGATTAGCAGAAATGTTCACAGCGGCCTCTGGTGGATTTACAAGAAGGACATGCCAATGGTATGTAAAGTGGGTGACACTTTAAAAGGACCATTATCGCTGGGAGTGGCACCACTGCCGCACTAAAGGATTAAGAACGTGTTTTTAGGTATTACCGCAGTTTGCAATTATGCTGCCAGGGGGCACAAAGGGACGGTATGCAAACGAACAGAAATATACAGTAGCAGTAGCCTAAATAGCCTGCTACTTGTAAATGAAGATGAAATAATGAAACAACGCATTATAATTCCTTCATTAATCATTAAAAACTTGTCAACAAGCTTTATTACCATTATAAACTTGTTAAGTGAAATGAGGATTCATTTTGGAAAGTAAAATTAAAGAAATAAAGCACAACTAAATGAAAGTACAAACATACATACAGATAAGTAGGCCTAAATAAATAAATAAATAAATAAATAAATAAATAACTACATAACTAACTAAATAAATAAATAAATAAATAAATAAATAAATAAAGCAATGTTTTAGCCTAAATATAAAGAGATGTACAGTGTTTGTTATTTTAAAGTGATAGGACTAGTCAATAAATAAGCTTTTTTCCATTAACGTTTTCATTTACAGTTTTCATTTACATTTTCGTTGTTGATTATATTTTACTATCTCGTTTCATGTCTTAATTATTGTTCATAAATGATAAATAAATAATTTAAAAGGCCTAAATCATTATTTATTAAAAGATATTACCAGCGAAACACAGAGAAACAGTACGGCGCATGGTCTAAAGCAGGGGTGCCCAAACTTTTTCTTATGAAGGGTTTTCTTGATTAGGGCTAGTGGGCCGAAGGTAAATATTGTTGCCATGAGTAATTTCCTAATTTATTTAATAATATTTAAAAATAATTAGAAAACATTGCTTTATTTTAACTAATAAACTATTTTTTACAATTACAATGAACTTATTACAGTAAAAACTAAATCTATCTGATTTATAACAGAATGGAGTTACACTAGTTTTTGCCTTGATTTGCTCACTGATGTCGTCTGCATAGTCTTCTATCTGTCGAGTGACATTGTTTACATTTTTAAAAAATCAGATTCATTTACAACATTTACTTGAAACATTTAATTTCAGATGACTTCTTTTCTGTAGCTCAGCAATAAAACAAACAAAAAAGGTTACGTCAAATTAAAAATGACGATCTCTTTCAAGACATTTGCCTCTCCATCTTTCTCACTCTCTTCTCAGATGGGATGGTGGCCCAAATCAAAAGTTACAATGGGCCAACTTTGGGCATCTCTGGATTAAAGGGCTCTTAAGTTGAATGCTACTTCATACCTCAAGCAGATCTCTAAAATTATAATGAAAATAATTTTGCCGCAGGACGTAAATTAAGTCCCGCAAGTTTATTTTTAAAAATTTAGATTCAGTTCAGTTCAGTTTTCAAAACGTCTCTGAGAAAAAGAGAAAATGTCCTCTTTCTAATTATAATTATATTTTTTTTACTTTTTAAACTATTAATGGCTCAGTATGTTTTGTGTTTTAATTTCAATTCCAGTCATTTTGCATTTGCGTGTGAAATAAACAACCCAAGCTCATTCTGAAAACCTAGTCCCACGGACGTTTCTGAAGACCGCAAATAATGTAGCCAGGGGTAAGTACGGCTGCATTTCATTTTGTTTAAACGAACACTACAGGGAGCTGTGACGCCGTTCCTTTTCGTGCTTATCGGCTGACAGCTTACCCCGTGTTGAGGGCTTTCCCGCTGCAACCAGTTTGTCCAGCTAGCTCATCATGTACGTCAGCGAACTTAAGACGCAGAGAGGAGATGACCACGGCGACGATGACGGGGTTTGAGTCTGGGCAAGAGCGGTTCCAGAAATCAGGTAAGACAAAAAACAGAATCCAAAAAATAAAATGAATGAGTGAATAACAGGGTGAGAATGCAGTGAAATCGGACAAGGGCTTTTCTTTTTCTGGACAGCTTTTGTACATCGTTGGTTGGGTTTTAGGGAAGTAAGTGGGTGGGTGGGTCAATCGATAAAATTGGTTGGGTTTATGGAAGGGGGAGGGTGGGTCCGTCTATTGGTTGGCCGGCCAGTCAGTCATCCAGTCATTCAGCCAGTCAGACAGACGCTAGGTTGACAGCCACATCTGGTGTGTTTACGTGAGAACAGCGTGGGCACGAACGAAAATAAAAATGAGATACAAAAAAGCGCACACAGCGGCCTCTCATAGATTCACGAAAACAATACCTGCAAAATACGTCCCTCCCAGGACGTATTTTGCGGTCTCCAGAAACGTCCACGGGACTACGTTTTCAGAATGAGCCTGGGTTGGAAATATAATGCATGCATAACAGCATAAAAATGTAACAAGCAGTCAAAAGTTATATAAATTTAGGTTATTTTGTTAGATAAGCTCCAAATTTGGCTTCAGTACTGACTAATCTAATGTACATGCACAAATATAATATTGTATAGCTTCCTATTAAAAATATGAGTTTAAAAGATAGATTTGTGAGGGGTGTACTTATATATGCTGAGCACTGTATGAGAAAATGTACCCCAGTACTGTATTTGAGATTGTGAAAAATGTACACAGAGGCCTCTAGTGGACTTGTAAAAACAAAAACTGCATGAAGACGTAGCCCCGGGCACATATTTCATGCTTCCCAAAGATGTAGCCCTGGGCATGTATCTCCAATTATCCTGGGCTGACATTAAAACTAGTTTCATTATGAAATTAAATGATTTACTAAATTTAAATGACAACTACTCTACAGCCAGTTAGAGACACCCCATCCCAAAAAACAAAGACAAAAACAAACATACAGACCCACAGTGTAACTCGGCAATCGATCACAGAGTCGTTTGGCTTTGTCAACAGCTCTTCTGTGACTAAAAGTGCACTGCGACTATCATAACAGTACATTTTCTCTCAGCCCACATGTGAAGAACAATTGCAGCCAGTAAGCAGTGGCATCAGACAAGTGGTGTCAAATCTCATTGCAGAAAAATTGCTTTGGGTTTATCAATATCAGATAAAAGAGGGCAATGAGGGATTTTGCTCGAGTTGAGACTGATATTGCAAAAGGCAGTTGAGTATCGAACGGACTGTCTGCCTGAGCCAGGGGTAAATAGTGATTAATGGGCGATGGAGGAAGGTTCCGCAAAGAACTGTGTGAGTGCCTGCAATCTGACTCTTCCCTTCAGCTTTTTTAGGGGGGTGGGTGAATCTACTAATGCAACTCAGTTGATTTTAACAGCAGAAATTATTAATTTAGTGATGACAATAGAATATATCATCGTGAATATGTTATGACTTTCTAAACTAATCCGGCGTATTGATTAGCAGTCTCAGCAAGTAAATAAGCTTTAAACCTCTCAGAATGTTTCAGGCAACATTGACTGAACTGGCTCAAAGCTTGGAAAAAATCTAGGAGAAAAATGTCAACTTGCAGACAGTGGTTACATATTTTAAATGCCACCGTTCAATTTTTAACCACATCATCTTTCAAGATCGTTGTTCAAAAATGTATTAAGGTAATTTTCTAGTCTACTGCAGCCTAGAGTTTTTTTTTTCCTGGGAGGAAAAAAGCGTTGAGAATAATCAATAAGCTTTTATATTTAAAGTAAATTTTTGAATGCTTTTACCTTTACAGCAGAGGAAAATAAATATAGATTTGAGATTAATTAAACTGAAACTGAGACTTCACAGGCTTTCAGCAAGTGCTGATGTCAAGGCCATGCAATAATGAGTTTGCGACAACAACATCAAACAAAAAAGCACAGTATTGCTGTCCACTATCTACAAGATCAGATAAAAGCAGACAACTAAACAAATCTCAAGCACACCAATCACACTCATTAAATAATGCAAAACCTACTTCAGTTTTAGAGTGGGATTATTTTGAAAGCCAATTTCTCTAAAAGCTTTTTAAAACGTTTAAACCTTTATTTGAGAGGAAAGCATTTGGTGACAACATGCCCTGATATTCCACGCATTCAAATGTATAATATATTATAATTATGTAATCACAACCCAATCCCCCAATTTTATTTTTTACAATTTCTGGAATGTACAGGAATTGCCATGTTGCACAGTGGTCAACTGTTTATGTTGTAGAATATTTGGGCCAAAATGAGTCACACTTTATTTTGATGGTCCGTTTGTTACAGTGCATCTATATGCAGACTAATTCTCATTAGATTATAAATAGACTGTTAGGTTGGGGTTAGGGTTTGTGTAAGTTGACATGTATTTGCAAAGGTTCTTATAGTCAGTTCAAGAGTTCACACTTAGCTGATAATCAATAAAGCGTATTTGGCATGCTGTCCCGGGAGAGAGCGCTGAGCTCGTAATATCCTCGAGCCCGGGGCTCCCTCCCGTCAGAAGGGCGAGAGGGGAGTTCGAGCTCAGGTAGGTCTCGAGAACTCCCCTGCTTGTCGCCGCGTGAGAAGTGTAAACTAGGGTTGTTTTCAGTGATAATTTGGTTTAATCTATTGCTATGGTATATGTTTTTGGACGGTGGGAGGAAACCGGGGGACCCGGGGGAAACCCACGCGAACAGGGGGAGAACATGTAAACTCCGCACAGAAACACCAACCAGCCCGATAGGAGGTTGGACCAGCGGTGTTCTTGCTGTGAGGCAACAGTGCTAGCCACTAGGCCACCGTGTCGCCCTATCGGAAAAAAGAGGGAGGAAGTAGGGGTGGAAGGAGGGGGAAGCTTCAAGACGAAGATAACTGGAGTGAAAAACTCTGGTTATTTATAATGCTTCCGTAATCATCTAATGGGTCACATTACGGAGCTAATGAGGAGCCAGCCGTGTTGATCATAAGCACGTGATCCTCTCGAAATTAGTTTATAAATAAACTTAAATGTCTGTTAAAGCAGTATCAGCTGATATTAAGCAGACAGTCTACTAATACTCAAATGGGCCATCAAAATAAAGTGTTAGTCTAAAATTCATTATTAAAGTTTCTATGCTGAGTGTTCTCTATTTCACTTCCACTATATTAGGTCTGTTAACACACTGAGGGTCCTGGTCACGCTACTGTGATCAGCATCTGTTTTTTCTTATCAGTGCCAAAGACACTGTAAGAATACTCTGTTGATTTTGGTCATACAAATAAGTGTTATACACCATTGAAACTGTTAGGTGTCTACTTTTTTTGTGTGTGCACTCACAATAACAACAAAAGTGTGTGCTTTTGCAAAGTAAGGAAAATAAACATAGTCCACATTCTTTCTTTTGTCTCTCCGCGAACAAAATTGTACATAAAGTGCAGATTGCAAGTTACAGTATTATCAGGCATATAAAGGTCAGTCACAATGCTTAAACTGTTTAATCCATTTAACAGTGGACCTCAATTTTTAAGTTATTATGGACAAGGAGAAAATGAAAGCCAGCCAGATACACCAATCACCATAATGGTTTGAAACATAACCAACTTCAAACCATATCAGTGGTAAAATAAAATAACCTGCCTTGAATTCAGAACAAAATAGGAGTCTTTTTGCAAGATATTGTAGTTAAATTTGTAATTAAGGTTGTGATGTTTATTGTATAACAATTACAGTTAAATATGCAAGTTTTCCATTAATGTATGGTTCTAGAGGTAAGACAATAATTGTTTGAGATACAACTATATGAAAATCAACAAAATCTTGAGAAAATCACTCATTGAAGTGCTTAGCGATGCACATTAGTAATCGTAATGTAAATATTTACAGTGGGACATTTAAAAACTCATCACAGAAGATGATTTTTACTTAATTATCTAACAATTTTTGGCGTAAAAGATCATTTTAACCTCTTTAGTGTATTTTTTTGTTACTGCCAAAAATATACCAATGCAACATATGATGTTGTTGCGATAGATTTGTCCATATAGCCAGCATCAGTAACAGATAATTAAACTGGAATAGATAAACGATCCGCGTTTACCTTGTGCTCAATGATGCTGCTGTATCCCTGCAGTGCTGGATGCGCGCGGGCCGCTCTGGTGGGCTCCACTGTCTCACCTGAAGCGCCCTTAGCCGCGCTGGCGGCTGCAGAGCTATTGTTATTGTAGCTGACGTTATACACGAACAACAGACTGGTGCACATGGTGATGGCGAGAAATACGGCTACTCCATGACGCTGGAAAACACAGGGGCAAAAGTTTAAATCAACACACAGCACAAGGTCATAAATCATGTCATGCCATCACCGCAGTTAATTATACATCACACTTCCATGCTCAAATAATGAATTAAATTCAGACAAAAAATAGCAACTTTTTCCTCATCTAAAACTATTGCATTGGATACTATAACATTTTTGCAACTGAAATATTGCACTAAGAACATTTATCCCTATATTGTATAATAACAATATGAAAGTTAACTCAGAAAAGCACTCATATTTTAATGAATGCATTTGTTATAGCATCGCCTTAAAATACAACTGTTTGCATTATTTTTGCACAAAATACATATTTTTTTTATGAACAACATTCTTTATATATATATATATATATATATATATATATATATATATATATATATATATATATATATATATATATATATATTTGTTGTTGTTGTTGTTGTTTATAGTCTTCTTTCATTTAGCATGTGAAAGCAACAGAGAGCCGCAGTACTTCAATAATGCTGCACAACAGAGACTCGAGACATTCAAACAGTTTTCACTATACTTACCATCGGTGTCTTCATCCTGAAGCCAGCTGGAATATTCCCGGGATGTGCGCATGAAGATCCACTTTTTTCCCCGATTGTTGCTACTTCATCAGATTATGTCGGCATCAAATTGCCGCGCTCCGCTCGCGCTGGGATATGGCAGTGTGTGTGCTGTGCTGAAGGACTGAACCCATTCTTGAGAGCGGCCGGTGTGACAGCGCACGGTCCTAAAGAGCATTGTGTTTGCGTGTGACATCTCTGAGTTAAATAAATGATGCTGCGATCTTGATAAAGTCATATGTCAACTCCCCAGCAAACTCCAGTACCCACACCCCTTTAGAAAACACGTGATTAAATAAGCGTATATGTCCTATACATTTAATATTTTTTTTGCAATCCATCATTCAAAAAGATGAGCTAGGGATATTTTTCCAATTGCTAACAATGTAACTCATCACATTTTTTCACGAAATAATTCATGAATCGTTGTTAATATTTGTTTTTGTTAAACGTATGCATTTTATAAATGTTAATTTATGTATCTACCCATGATAATAATAAGCGATGCAGGGATGCACTGATCTGAAAAATCCAGCCTGTAAAGCCTGTCCTCATCTGATTTGCTTACGAAGCCACAGGAAGCAAAGTTATCCAAGAGAGTCTGCAATAGAAAAATATGCTAATTGTATTACCAAGTGTAAATATAGGCTACTATAATGTATCTGAATTTTATAGGAATACCATATTTCATGCTTTGACGTATAATGGATTTCTTTAGCCAGTAGTTTGGATACTGAATAAAAGTTTGTCTTCATAGTCTGTTCTTTAAAATGTATTTGTAAGAAAGAAAGAAAGAAAGAAAGAAAGAAAGAAAGAAAGAAAGAAAGAAAGAAAGAAAGAAAGAAGAAAGAATGAGGAAAGAAAGAACAAAAAAGAAAGAGCAAGGAAAAAAGAAAGAAAGCAAGAAAGAAAGAAAAAAAAGAAAGAAAGAAAGATCAAAATTCTAGAAATGTTCAAGTTATACATGCCAAATATGAGCAGTGTTTGCAAGAAATGAAATGTTACAGAAACATATTTCTGTAAATACCCCTTTACCATAAATAATGTTATTATTCATTCATAATAATAAATACTTTCCCAGAGATGGGTTGCAGCTAGAAGGCCATCCGCTAAAACATGTGCCGGATAAGTTGGCGGTTCATTCCGCTGTGGCGACTCCGGATTAATAAAGGGACTAAGCGGAAAAGAAAATGAATGAATGAATTAATTATAAATACACTATATTGTAATTGTATATAATTAACAATCAACAACCAACAGGACCATAGTTACTTTTTATACGTTTTATCAAGTCAGTGAAAGGTATAATATTATAAAGGACAGAATGTTTCCAATGGTATATCATAGAGGTTATCATTGATGAACAATGAAACAAGATACTACATGGCCACACACACAATCAATGATGAATCCACAATATTAAAATAAAACACATAGCACTTGTAATTAGAATTACTTTGCTTGTACAAATCTTCTTTTGTTTGAAAATATACCAGGTTACTTTTTTAACATGGGCTCATTCTGAAAACGTAGCCCTATATACATTTCTGAAGAACATGAATTATGTAGCCAGGAGTACGTATGGCTGCATTTCATTTTTTAAAGAGCCCCTAGTTTGGGTTTTTGAAAATGATCTTTTATGTAGTGCGTAACACAGCCCTAAGTAAAGTGAAATATCCAGCTAAGGCTTAAAACTTAAAGTGCACTGTGTTTAAAACTATTGATTCATCTATAAAAGAGTTGAATCATAGTGCTTCAAATGAAGTGTGCTGGTAACGAGTCTTTAGCCGTTTCAGCATGACGTCGATATAAAACTTAAGCCCCGCAAAATTGTTGCACGTGCAAACACAGGAAAATTGAAACCTGAGGCCCGCCCACAAACACTGTAGCAGATCCCAGGATTATTCTGGGAAAAACAGGAGTGTTGGCAGGTGTGCTCACACATACAGTCTGCATTCTGACTACTTCAGTATTGTTGATAAGCCGTGGTGGGCATTTCTCTCTGTCTCGCGCTGAACGCTGTCGACCAATCGCAACAGGCTGTCATCGGTCCAATCAGCACAGATTAGCTTCGCGCTAAGGAGGGTTTATGAACAAATGAATCGCTGAACGATTCATATGGGAGTCACTGGGATAATTAGGCAAAAATAAATGCATACTACAAGACAATGAACGTGTTTTTTGACCTTGCATTCATATCAGACTGTTGTTGGAGCCTTAAAACTAAAATATGACCCTTTTTAATGTATAATAGGGGCTCTTTAAATGAACGCTATGGGGTGGTATGATGCTGTTCCTTTTCACGCTTACCAGCTGACCACATACCTCCGTCTGGACGGCTTTCTAGCTGTTATCAGTTTGTCCAGTTAGCTCACCGTGTATGTAGGTGGACTTGAGCAGAGAAGAGATGACCACAACAAGTGGTTTGAGTCCGGTGAAGAACGGTTCCAGAAAGCAGGTAAGACAAAAACAGAACAAAAAAATAAATAAATAAACAAGTAAATAACAGGGTGAGCATGTGGTAAAACGTGGTAAAAATCAGGTGGCTTTTCTTTTTCTGAATTGCTTTATAAATTTGTCGGTTGGGTTTAGGGAAGTGGGAGGGCGGCTCAATCTGTGCTTTTTAAAATACTATTGGTTGGATTTAGGGAAGGGGGAGGGTGGGTCAGTCGATTGGTCAGTCAGTTAGTCAGTCAGTCAGTCAAACAGTCATCGACAGTGGTCTCTGGTGGATTTATGCAAGAACAGCAGTGGCGAATGGCACTCGCGAGAGAAATTAGGGATATCAAAAAGCGCACACAGCGACATCCGGTGGATTCCCGAAAACAAAAACAGCAAAAAAAAACAAAAAAACGTAGCTCCTGGGACATATTTGGCAGTCTCCAGAAATGTATTTAGAGGTACATTTTCAGAATGAGCCTGGGTTGTTACTTTTGTAGCATGGTTTCTTAAGCAGAGTTTGAGATGCTTTCTTGGTGTGTACATTAAATGCTTCTACTTGGGCCAGTGTCTTTCAAGTCTGGTATCCCACTTCAGTTGGCTAACAACTAAGGGTCAGGTCAGGTGAAATAGCAAATGCAATTAAAAGACTATAAAAAAGGGATCTACATCATAGAATATCCATATTCTAATTGTGTCCATGAAAATGGTCAGGCATTATGTAATATGCCACAGAGTATTGTTTCATTTTCAGGGGACCAGTTTGCATCCCGAAATACAGACTTAGCTGATTAACAAAGCATTGCCTTTTGACATTTTCCTCCTTTATTACATCATCATATTCTAACAATAGATTTTACTTTGTGACAACCATATGAGCTTCTAAAAGAGTTTCACAAATCATCTGCTTAGTAGAATGGAAGGCCAGATCTGTGGCCTGACAAGATTAATCCTCCATATCTAGCTTGATACATACAGTAACAAAATCTCACCCAAACTCCATACAGACGCAATCAGAATCACTCAATCATGACACCTGTTATTACAGCACCAAATAACTAAATAAAAGCAAAGAAAAATCAAACATAAGCACCTGAACATATATTCAAATACAGTCAAGCCTGAAATTATTCATACTCCTAGCAAATTCTAATTAAAGTTACTTTTATTCAACCAGCAAGGTTTTTTTTTTACCGCAAATGACACAGGCTTCTCCTAAAAGATAATAAGATGTGGAGGTTGGTGGGAAAAAACTATTTATCAACTTTTATTTACATTTGAATAGAAATTGGCATGTCCAAAATTATTTATACACTTTGCAAACTGTCACAATCTATGGGAAAATCCAAAAGTTCCATATCATTCCAAATAGTCCAAGCTGGATTTCACGGATTAAAGAATTGTGGTCTTCTGTTTTATGGTCAGATGAAATAAAAGTACTGAATTGTTTGGCCAGAATGATGTAGCCTTCATTTGGCATCAAAAGGAAAAGCCTTCAGCCATATAAGAACTCCACCTCCACTGTCAAATATGGTGGTGGGAACGGTTGGACCAGTGAACCTAATCATAGTAAATGGCTTCATAAAAAAAGGAGATCTGCAGAAAAACTTGGCCTTGGGAAATAGTGGACAATTCAGAAAGACAGCAATAAAACACACAGCAAAAGTGGTAAGGAAATGGTTAGCAGACAAAAACTTTAACATTTTACAATGGCCTAGCCAGAGTCCTGACTTAAATTCAATTGAGAGTCTGTGGAGGGGCTAAAAATCTTGCTGGTTAAATAAAAATAAAAATTCCCAAAAATAACTTTAACCCCTTTATATATATATATATATATATATATATATATATATATATATATATATATATATATATATATATATATATATATATTATATATATATAATTATATATGTATATAATTTAAGTTTATCTGCACTACCTCTTGACAATTTTTACGCAAAGTTATCAATAACTACTATATAAAATCTGCTGGGAGAGTTTTCTGTTAATGCTGATTAAAGCAAGTCCTCTAATTCATTCCTTACCCATTATGGAGAGCAGGTCATTTTTCAAGTCTCTATTTCGAGAAACTTCTTTCAGCAGCTGCTACAGGTACTGGCAGAGGAACTGGAATTCTGAGAGATAAATCTCCTAATAAGATAATTGCTTTTGTTTATATTTGAGAAGATGTTTCATGATGTAATGGTGGAAGGTTTTCATTCCAGAGATATCTACATGCCCTTCCTACATGCCTTTTCAATGCCATGGTTTTTCATCACTGTTTTCTTGGCATGGTGGCAATATGAAGTTCAAAAGCATACCAAAAGTGTCCCTGATATTTTCATGGTGTGAAAACTCTCTTCAAATGAACAAAGTGCTACACCCAGAACTGTTAAAAAAGCTTCTAAATTCTGACGAGTCAACAGCCTATCAACAGCTTCATATAGACCTGCTTCTTTGTTTTATATGGTATTTTCAGTTACTCACAGAGATCTCATGCTCAGTTACTCACAGAGATCATCTGCAGTTCTTTGTAGTACAACAAAGCCAGAGGCACTGTATGGTCAAAGTGCTGCTTTGGTAGAAGTAATCAGGTTTAGAAGCATCATCCAGTTACATATAGGATGATTGAAACAGCTTAATGTCACTCTATACAACAGAAAAGGATAAAAAGGGCTTCCACTATTGAAACAGCTGCTGTATACGAAATTGCCCCTATATCCTCATTCACTATTACCTACAGCAGTCCACTAGTATTGACCCCTTAAAGGAATAAATGACAAAGTCAATTGGAGCAGAAGGGATACAGTTTTGTTTCCTTTTTGCTGGTTGAAAAATCCCTTAGATGGACTAGATTTTAAACTTCTTGGCCAGACACTGTGATAGCTATTAATGCCTAGCAAGCATTAGTAATTTAATATTAGTAATTTAAACAAATTATTTTGATATCTGTCATGTATACAAACTCTTTAATAATATTTTATTTTGAAACTAACGCCGATAGGATTCTACTGTGCAAGTGTCATCTTGTGAGCACATGTGGAAATTCATTCAGGGAAAAGCCTTTATTTGTCATATACACTTCTAGATGTAGCGAAATTGGACCCCCGTGACCATACACAAGCATCCCACATTTCAGAGGAAGACAGATCTGACGAGAAGTAGCTTTTTGAAAGAGGAAATTAAATACATTAGAGAAGGAGGCGAAAAAAAAAGCCCCTCTCATATTATTCTTAAAGTAGGGCAGTGTGAGATCAGGGGGGAAAAAGCTCCAGGACAAGCACATAAACATAACATCGCAACAGGGGATGGGGATATAGTCTGATAAAGGCAGCAGCCATCTAGTCCTGCAGCCAGGGGGTGCTGGTCACAGCCCCGCCTACCCACACCGGTGGGTAAAAGCACACAAAGTCATGGTGTGTGTGTGTGTGTAAGCTTGTAGAGTCTCAACAGGTGTCCTTGGAACAGGGAGCAGGAATTCAGAGCATCTCGTTATCATGTTCTCCAGGGGAAATTGTTTGTCTCCAATCGAGGCTGTCTGGCAGGAGTCACAGAAAAGCTGAAAGAGAAGAAAAGGTTTTCAAATTGGGTCAATATCTGAAAATTTCGCAGATATCTAACGTCTGTCACAGGTCTCCAGGTCTGACCAAATCTCCTGTCGACCCAAATCTCCAAAGATCCTGTCGGCCAGCTTGTTGGGGTTTTGAGCCACACTGACCACTTTTGTCAATCATCGAAACCCCAGGGCACTGTCTAAGCTCATCAGCAGAAACCCTATTATCAAAGTTCCGAATAGATAGATATCTTCAATATCTTCCCAGGACAAAGCAGCCAGGCGCACAATGCGCCACTTCGCCCACCCGTCCATCGTGTATCCAGCCGCAAGCCTCACCGCAGGACGGTTGGGTTCCCCCGAACCCAGACTTCTTTGTCGATAAATGGTGTAAATTGCATACATTTGTTATTGAATGCATTGTGGGATTGAGTGCACTTCAGAACATCCACTATGGTTTCAGACACCACTAGAATTGGGTATGAATGCAATTTTGGGGTTATATTTATGGGCCAGGTTTATATTTAGAGTTTATTTAAGGGTGTAGGGGTGATTTTGGATACAGCCAGGGTCTGAAAAACTTTGGTATACTTCTATAAGTTCTTCTCTGAATTGGGCTACCTGGAACTTGACTTTAAATCCTGCTCTCCTACTTCGTGTCACTCCCATGATTTAAGAGTAAGGTCCACACATTTTTTAAACAGGCCATTTCTGAGTGGCTCATGAAAAGAAGCTTATGCAGCAGTTGCAAGAATTCGCATCTTTAGTGTTCTGCATGGGACAAACCAGGGTCTTGGGTTATTTTCAAGCAGCCTGGCTTGTATGCCTTGCTTCTTGCCTTTCATCTTAGAATCATTGTCATATGACTGACCTCAGCAATCCATGAAGTTAAACTGAAGGCCTATTTAGGATAACTGTTGATAAATGTTGTAACGCTTGTCTTTAAATCAACGGGATACACAAGAATAAAAATTTAAAAAATGGTTCAATTCTCTAGTTCCTGTTTTCAAATTTTATCATGGATTGATAAAGGATACTTTATGTATTATCTATCTGCTAAATGACTAAATGTAAATGTATTATAATTACACAGTTCTCTGAAAATGTCCTTACAATCAAACATAAAAACAAACAACATTCATACAATAACACAATACAAAAATGGTGAATCCCTGTGTGTGTGCATGTGTGTGTGTGTGTGTATGTGTGTCCAAAGTCCAAAAGTCCGTGGATGAGTGTACGTGCAAAATAGGTCACGCTCACCCCAAAGTTTGAGTCCGGATAATTGGAACCATGTCTTGTTGCTGTACATCAAAGGTCCTCCTAGGATAGTCTTTACTGTGGCTCTGCAAGACTAATGAGTCCTAAAAAGAGCAAAAAATCCACGCAAACAATTGTCCTTCGCCCACGAATCAACAAAAAAATGCAAGGTAGATTTGGCAAACTCCTACCCCATGTGCTCCTCTGGCTTCTTCAGATGTCACACTGAGCAGTGTCCATGTGCCCTCTATCTCCTCCTTGTGGTGTGTATGTTATGTAAATGTGTATATATTAAAAAAAAACGGCAACAGTTAGAACAGGAAATAGACTACAGACACATTCACTTCCCCTCATCACTTCAAAATAAAGAATGTAAAATAAGTCCATTACTCAATTATATATTTGGGCTACAAAAAACTAAGTGCGAGTATGCTTAACAACATGGCCTATTCACACATTTAATGAATTTTACAGTCAGCATAAACTCAATTATGTGGCAGCGCTACAATGTTTTAAAGTGGTTTCATAACCATGAATCCCAGGAAATGTTATTTCTGGCTTTGGCCCTGTGTGCTTAAAGTCAGTGTGAAATCAAAATTTGCTATGTGTATTTTCTTAGTGCACCTTTAAATTATTTTAGGTTTACAAGTAATTTGTGCAAGTTAATCACTGAAAAAAAGTTGTTTTCGTAATCTGACCATTTGCTTCCACAGTTGGAAGTACATAAACATACTGAAACAAAAGTACCAGCAACTTCTGGTTCACGCAGACTTTAATGATAGACATCTGTTGCTGGTGGAAAATGTCTGGTGAACAATCAAGGAAGACTGAAAATTACTTTGCATTGTTAATTGCATTGTTAATTACTCTGCATTGTTTGCAACAATTTTTGGGGGGGTTAATTAACTGCTTGTCAGATTCGGTATCTTTTCTCAAGTAGTATGTGTGTGTACAGAGATTTTTGATTTCTGCCTTCAGTCTTCTTGCATGACATTTCTTTTAGGAACTATTACTATTATCAGGACCATTCAGTCTGGGGTTCACCTAAATTCAAGGTTCCTGACAGCAAGAGACTGTATAACTGCTGACAGTACTCTGACAACATTGTTTTTCGTCTCCGTGCTTCATCCGTTTACCATCTGGAAAGTATTCATAGCGCTTCACTTTTTTTCAATTTTTTTTTAAGTTACAGCCTTATTACAAAATGGGTTAAATTCATTTATTTCCTCAAAGTTCTACACACAATACCCCATAATGACAATGTGAAAAAAAGTTTTTTTTTTCAATTGTTGCAAATTTATTAAAAATAAAAAACCTGAAAAATCACATGTAACTAAGTATTCACAGCATTAGCCATGAAGCTCTAAATTGAGCTCGGGTACATTCTGTTTCCACTGATCATTCTTGAGATGTTTCATAATTTTATTAATTCTTAATTGGAGTTCACCTGCGGTAAATTCAGTTGATTGGCCATGATTTGAAAAGGCATACGCCTGTCTATATAAGGTCCCAGGGCTGACAGTGTGTGTCAAAGCACAAACCAAGCATGAAGACAAAGGAATTGTCTGTGGACCTATGACACAGGATTGTCTCGAGGCACAAGGCTGGGGAAGGTTACAAAAAAATTTCTGTTGCTCTAAAAGTTCCAATGAACACAGTGGCCTCCATCATCTGTAAGTGTGAAGATGTTTGGAGCCACCAGGACTCTTCCAAGAGCTGGCCGGCCATCTAAGCTAAGTGATCGAGGGAGAAGGGCTTTAGTCAGGGAGGTGATCAATAACCCAATGGTCACTCTGTCTGAGCTCCAGAGTCCTTCTTTGAAGAGAGGAGAACCTTACAGAAGGACAACCATCTGTGCAGCAATCCACCAATCAGGCCTGTATGGTAGAGTGGCCAGACGGAAGTCACTCCCTGCCTGGAATTTAGCTAAAAGGCATCTGAAGGACTCTCAGACCATAAGAAACAAAGTTCTGATGAGTCTGGTCTGACTAAAATTGAACTCTTTGGAGTGAATGCCAAGCGTTACGTTTGTAGAAAACCAGGCACCACTTATCACCAGGCTAATACCGTCCCTACAGTAAAGCATGGTGGTGGCAGCATCATGCTGTGTGGATGTTTTTCAGCAGCAGGAACTGGATGACTAGTCAGGATAGAGGAAAAGATAAATGCAGCAATGTAAAGAGACATCCTGAATGAAAACCTGCAACAGAGTGCTCTTGAACTCAGACTGGGGCAACGGTTCACCTTCCAGCAGGACAATGACCCAAAGCACACCGCCAAAATATCAATGAAGTGGCTTCACACCAACTCGGTGAATGTCCTAGAGTAGCCCAGCCAGAGCCCACACCCAAATCCTATTGAACATCTCTGGAGAGATCTAATAATGGCTGTACACCATCGCTTCCCATCCAACTGATAGAGCTTGAGAGGTACTGCAAAGAGGAATGGGCAAAAATTCCCAAAGTCAGGAGTGCCAAGCTTGTGGCATCATATTCAAAAATACTTTGGCTGTAATTGCTGCCAAAGGTGCATCAACAAAGTATTGAGCAAAGGCTGTGAATACTTATGTACATGTGATTTTTCAGTTTTTTGTTTTTTTTTATAAATTTGCAACAACTTCTTTTTGAAAATCTCTGATCCATTTTGGAATACGGCTGTAACATAAAAAAAATGTGAAAGCGCTATGAATACTTTCCGGATGCACTGTAACTAACTTACTAACTAACTAACTAACTAACTAAACAAATAAACAAAATATTGTTTTGAATATTTTGCAAATATCTCCCTGCGTTCGCGTGGGTTTCCTCCGGGTCCTCCAGTTTCCCCCACAGTCCAAAGACATGCGGTACAGGTGAATTGGGTAAGTTAAACTGTCCGCAGTTTATGTGTGTGAATGAGTGTGTATGGATGTTTCCCAGAGATGGGTTGCATGTGCTGGATAAGTTGGAGGTTTATTCCACTGTGGCGACCCCGGATTAATAAAGGGACTAAGCCGAAAAGAAAATGAATGAATGAATGAATTTTGCAAATATTGTGTGACACACGTTCAGTACTAATCCACACAGTGGCAAAAGCTGAACTATTTTGAAACCTGACCACTGCACATGTGTAGGAACAGCTGACGGTGGCCATAGCAACAAAAAACGGCTCACGGATCGCGAGCTCACAAATACATTCAAATCCGTAAAGAAAGCGCCACTCGCCACATTTTTAACATATGGATTTAGATGCAATATGACAATATAAAGAGTTAACCAGATAGACTACAAGCCACGTGGAATGGTTACAAGTAACAAAACACAATTAAATACATAATTTGCAAACTGGAGAAAACAGGAGGCAATCATTTTAATCGCACTTACTTACACTTGTGAACTGGAGGTAGAAAAAGATCCATGAACTGTACTGATAAAGCTCCTGTCAAGCTCTGACAAAGTCCCATACATCAACAATCTTTTCTGAACCTTCCTTTAACAAACGGCTGACGAATCCCGCGTTGTATTCGTGTAGATTGCTGTAGCACTCGTCAGAAAAATCACACCGGCGATTCATTTGAACCATTCTTTTATGAATGAATCAATAGTTTTATACACAGCACACTTTCAGATTTAAGCCTTAGCTGGATAGCTTATTTCTCTTCACTTAGAGCTGTTACACACTTCGTGGGAGGTCATTTTCAAAAACCCTTAAAGGGGGCTAAAGTAAATACATTAACTAATGAAACCTTATTGTAAAGTGTGACCTCTATTTCTTTTCTTATTTTTATTTTATTTGCTGATGCAGCTGTTTTGCTTTTTTCATTATAATGGTAACTCCACCTCTGTTAATTATTCTGCCCTTTTTTAAAACCTGGAGGGGGCAATATTTCAGTTGCTCAAAACATAAATAAATTTTCATTGTATATTAATACTAAAATAAAATCATTTTGCTAAATATAAAATGCTTTTTATAATCATTCATATACCGCATGCCTTTGGACTCTGGGGGAAACTGGAGCACCCGGAGGAAACTCAAGCAAACACTGGAACTCCACACAGAAATGCCAACTGAAGATGGGACTCGAACCAGTGACCTTCTTGCTGTAAGGCGACAGTGCTAACTGAGCCACCATGTCACATGCATTTTATAGTGTTAATATAATAACGATGCACGCATATTCATTATCTTGGACAGCCAATTCAAAGGATTGAATCTATCTAATATGACATTTGACAGGCTTCAGGAACTTCAGATTTCATTTCAAACTTGCAGAGGACAGGCCTATGAGAAGTGCTAAATTGACAGGAAAACACCAAGGCAATTAAAAAAAAATCCAAGCGCTTACCTTTGTTTGTGCCTTGTGGAGCACATTCAATGATTCTTCCCTTGCAAAAAAAAACTGCAGTAAACTGAAGTAAAGCTGCAGTACAACTGCAGCACAACAGCAGTATATAGAAGTATAATTGCAGTAAAACTAAGTACAATTGCAAAATTGCAATGCAAGGAAGTATAAACACAGTTCAAATACAGTATAATAAAGTTCAATAGCAGTATAAGTCACAGTAAACTGGAGTAAAAACAAGTAAACTCTGTCTTTACTGCATTTGTGCTGCTGTAGTCTAATATAGCAATGGTGTTGTAAGAACTGTTCTGCACTTGTGTTCCAAGAAGTTTGTTTTTTAACTTCTTCCAACAATATTTTGTCCTTTTTTCAGGGATGTTTTTTGGATTAAAGTAATTTTCTAGTCTAGTTTATAGTTCTAGTAGTTTCTAGTTTATTTGCAAAAATGAATAATGAAAAAAATAACTGCAATGAACTGAACAGTCCAACAGAAACTATAACACAATAAAGTTCAACAGCAGTAGAATCAGCAGTACAACTGAAGTAACATTAAATAAACTGATAGTTTTAAATAACCTCAGTTTTAGTTAACTTCTGAAAGGTGCAGTTTTTTTGACACTGCGATAAGTATATTGCAGTACTACTGCAATACAACTGAATTCCTACAATACAACCAACTGCAGTACAACTACGGCAATTCAACTAAATTATTACTACAGTACAGCTGCAGTACAACTATTGCAATAGTACTGAAGTGATTCTACTACTATAATGAAGTACAACTACTGCAAAACAACTGAAGTACTACTACAGTACAACTGCTATACCGCTATTGCAATACAACTGAAGTACTTCTACAATACAACTGCAGTACAGCTACTACTTTTCCTTCTCAGTGGACAATGGTTTCCAAATAAGGTTTCAGTACTTAAGTTGTATTGCTAAAGTACTACCACAGTATATTGTATTGCACTTTTCAGATGTACAACTAACTACAGAAATGCATCTACAATATTGCCATACATATTAAAACTAAAGTGCACTTATAATACTTATGTACCTTAGTGCAATAAATTACTTAACATGTATTGCAGTAGCAGTACTGCATTATAGTACTAGTATCACTTCAGTACTATTGCAGTAGTTGTACTGCAGCTGTACTGCAGTAATTTTTGTAAGGGTTGTGATAGCAGAAGCAGGAAAGGTATCAAATGATCCTGTTGGCTACTTTGATAATGTGCAGAAACTCTTCACATTCTTTTTCAGGATCTACACAGTAATGGAGCGTCTTGGTAAAGCATTTCCAATTCACATTGAAGTCCTGAAGTGAGGTAGGGTGGGAAAGCAGGCTGCAAAGCATTACAGCTGTCCTATACCAAGTGAAGGAGATCAGAGATGTTCTCATTGAAGGAAGATGGCAAACTGTGAATCATCCCATTGCCAAGTAGGCCCTGTCAGAAGTGGCTTCATTCAGGTTTTTGATATGTACTGTTGTATGGTTTGTCATCCTAACAAATATTCACATGGTGAACAAGATGCTGCAGTCTAAATCAATGCAAATGGATGTTCTTCTTTGGATTTATTGAAAGTGCAAACATTCTCTCTCAAAATACAGAGAGTCAAGATTTGCAGATGCTTAATCAACTGCAGAGGAACTCTTTGAGACCCTAAACATAGAACTCATATAGGCTCATTCTGAAAACGTAGCCCTATATGCATTTCTGGAGATTGTGAATTATGTAGCCAGAGCTATGTATGGCTGCATTTCATCTTTAAAATGAACACTACAGGCAGTATGACGCCGTTCCGAACGTTCCTGGATGGCTTTTCCGCTGTTACCAGTTTGTTTGGTAGCTCAGCATGTACGTCGGCAGACTTGAGACACAGAGCATAGTTGAGGCAGACTAGGGGGTTTGAGTCCAGTGAAGAACGGTTCCAGAAAAAAGGTAATAAAAAAACTAAAGCTAAAAATAAAATAAACAAGTAAATATCAGGGTAAGAATGTGGTAAACTCTGAAAACGTGGTAGCTTTTCTTGTTCCTGATTTCTTTTTAAAACACTGCGGTTGGATTTAGGGAAGGAGGTGGGCGGGTCAATCAGTGCTTTTTAAAACACTATTGGTTGGGTTTAGGGAAGGGGGAGGGTGGGATGATCAGTCAGTTGGTCAATCAGTAAATTAGTCAGTCAACATCGGCCTCTGGTGGATTTACGTGAGAACAGCAGGCGCAAATGGCCTTGCAAAGAAAATTTGAGATCTGAAAATACGTACAGTACGTATTTTGCTCTCTCTAAAAATGTATATAGGGGTATGTAATCAGAATGAGCCTGGGTTGGCCTGAGCTTATGGTAAAGCGAATGGGGAACATGAAAAGCCATTTTACCTATGAGGTTGCTGCTTAGTCCATCAGCGATGCTCTCTCAAAAAGCTTGAGGAAATGTTTTTCTACAACATTGTGGTCTCAACATCAGGCATCACTTCAAGAGAGATTTGACATTTTCAGTCAAGTCAAAGAAAGATATGGAGTGCTCCTTGATTTCAGCCAAGTTGAAAAGATATCAAAAGAGACTTACAGAAACACTGCATTGGGGAAGAAATAACTCACACAGGGAGAAGCCAGTTCTGATATTGATGGTCAAGAGCTGAATGATGAAATTGTAATCCTCCCAGTTACCAATCTATACGCTCAATTTATGGCACAAGAGTGCTTGAGTGGATTGGCAATAATGAGAATCAACTCTAAATTTGCAAAGACATTATCATATGATGAGCTAATTGATGTCTTGGCTGTCAGAAAAAGCAGGACTGCATTTGAGCCTGACGGGGCCTGACATTTTTTGCCCCTAGGGCGGGGCTTCGGGCCAATTTTCATGTCATGGCTAGCACGCATATCAGGCTTCGAGCCTGCATTAGAAAACTTCAAAAAAAGTTTCATCAGATCTAATGCGTGCAGTCGGGAAGCGCCAGTGATGTCTCGCGCATAGAGATTTCCAGCCACGTACAATAGAGAACCTTTCAAGAGTTCACACTTAGATATTGTTTGACAACTGTTAGCAAGTTTGGCATGCTGTCCCGGGAGAGAACCCTGAGCTCGGAGATAGGTGAGCCCAGGGCTCCCGCCTGGTCCATAGAGCATATGAGGGGAGTACGAGTTTAGGTGGTTCTCGAGAGCTCCCCGTGGTAAAAGAAAAAAGGAGGAGAAGGGGTGGATGGGGGGTTTCTTCGGAAAACGAAGATAAGAGAGTAGTTCTAGCTAGGCTACTTATAGTGAGTTGGGGTTAATCTGATTGGCTAACTAGTGAATGTAGATGAGTGGCCAGCTGCAGTCAATTATATCACGTGCTCCTCTCGAAATTAGTTTGAAAACTTCACAAAGAGAAAAATTGGCAATGGCGAACTTAAAACTGTGAAAAAGCGCTTGAGGAAAGACAAACGTCTGGTCAACTTTTCAAATAGTGACAACTTTAAATGATGAGCCAACTGTTTACGCACAATGCACAACTTGTAAGTCCAGCGGCACCTGCAGGATTTTATTCCAATTATGCACAAATCTAGCACCGCCCTGCCTCATCGTCCCTTAATCTTATTTCAATCTCAAGAAACACTGATGTTTGCTGTCAAAGGCTAAAATTTTTAAGGGTATTCGTTATGACATAATTTGTTTCCTTTTTAATGTTAATATATTTTCTTTGAAATCTAAATTAAATTAAAGCACATCAGCACCAAGGAAAAATCAGACGCTCAAGGCGTAATCTTTACAATTATGACATCATAAAAAATTTGCAAATATATGACTGAGTATTGATCCGAAATATACTGAGTATTGATTGAAAAATATAAAGCATTAATTAAATCCTTATTTTCCACTAATCGAAACAAATCATCTACCTGCACAGTTGAGTAGTGGACTGGCTCAAACAAAAAGTAGTATATTTTTCTTGGAAAAATTTCATTCATTCATTTTCTTTTTGGCTTAGTCCCTTTATTAATCCAGGGTCGGCACAGCGGAATAACCGCCAATTTATCCAGCATGTTTTTACGCAGTGGATGCCCTTCCAGCCACAACCCATCACTGGGAGACATCCATACACACTCATTCATACACTACAAACAATTTAGCCTACCCAATTCCCCTATACCGCATGTCTTTGGACTGTGGGGGAAACCGAAGCACCCAAAGGAAACCCACGCGAATGCGGGGAGAACATGCAAACTCCACACAGAAACGCCAACTGACCCAGCCGAGGCTCGAACCAGCGACCTTCTTGCTGTGAGGCGACAGCACTACCTGCTGCGCCACCCCTTGGAAAAAATATCTTTTTAAAATGAATTTCATATACTTTGTCTCTTAGTTTTAATATATAATTTTGTTGGTCAGTAATCTACTAGATAAAATAGAAGAACGAATAACATTTGAGGTGAAGTGCTTCAAAACAAGTCTTCTATATACTTCAGCGCCAAAACACAAACTGGATTGTCAAATAAAATAATAATCTAGCCTAAATAAAATATAAAAATTTCAATAGTTTAAAACACCTTGAATGGAAGCAGTTCCATGCGAGGAGGCTGCGCAGCTAGCGGATCTGAATTGTCAGATGAAAGAGACAGGCTGGGCCTGGATTTTTCCAGGCTCAGGTGCTGATGAGAATGCAGTCTCCACCCTGTGCGGTGGATCAGTATTTGTTCCATTAGTTTTAGGCCTCTTGGCAAATGTTTCAATTAAGTTTAGCTGTTTTAAAGAACGTTTACTCATATTGAACCTTGTTTTAAACAATAGCTATCTGAATTGTAATTTTTACTGTGTGGAAAAACCGCCAGCAAAGCTAAAGTCAATTTCTTTACCCATGTTTCACCATGCAAGTACATACATGCTTTAAAACGCACATCTTTATTTGTTGTCATTCTTTCTTGCTTTGTCAATATATTATAGTGTATACTGTTTAATGGTGTATACTGTGGTGGTCATGGAGGAGTGGAGAACATGAGACTGATTCCTGTGACGCTCCAGAGACAGACGAGTCTTCGCTGAGGCCAGCTTCCAGCCTCCGCCGCTGAGACTGCAGCTCTGCACAAGACGTTTGGCCAGCGGAGAAATTAAAATGGTCGTGCCCAACTGAGCCTGGTTTCTCTCAAGGTTTTTTTTTCTTCACTTCCGCCATTAGTGAAGTTTTTTTCCCTCTCCGCTGTTGCCACTAACTTGCATGGTTTGGGATCTATAGAGCTGCGCATCACTGGATTTGCTCTTCAGTATTTGGACTCTCAGTAGTGATTATTAAACCACACTGAACTGAGCTCAACTGAACTGAACTTAAACACTACAAACTGAACTACACTGTTCCTATTTACTATGACCCTTTATGTGAAGCTGCTTTGACACAATCTACATTGTATAAGCGCTATACAGATAAAGGTGAATTGGATTGAATTGAATTAATAATCAATTTAAATTATGTAAATAATAAATAAGTAAATACATAAAAAGCAACATTAATTCCTGCCCTCTCATGGTAGGTACGCGCAGTGCGTACAGCCGTACGACTGAGGGTGCCACTGAATTAAATTAAGTAAACTCACTGTGGACAACATACTCCTTAAATATATCAATGTCACTTAAAATAAAACTTTAATTTAAAAAATAAAAATAAAAAATGAAACGAAAAAACATCAACTTTCTATTAAATACAAATCTGGTCTATTTTAATGGCTGTAACCAAGCTGGTTGGCAGGAAAATAACGAGCTTCGGGTCGGACTGGGCCAAAAATTTTGATGAGCTGTTGGACAAGGGCCGGGCTACAGCCTGTGCGTCATATTTCCAAAATGCAAATAAAAATAGGTGGATGGAAACTTAGTTATTGTCTGATGTCAGGAAAGGTGTGAGCAGGACAATTCGTGTTACACTTTTGCTGATATTAATTTCTGTGAGGACCAAAATGCAGAATGAGTAAGCCAATGCAGACACCATGTGTGTTCTCACCTCATTACATTTGCTGCCACAAGACACATGTGTAGTTGTTGCTATGACAGCCACATTAGGAGAGAGAGAGAGCCCACAAGGGAGAGGTACAGTGTCAGATCTGCTATATGTCGTCAGCAGCAGAAGATCATGCATATTTCATATTTCCTTCATACATCCCTTTGAAAACTAACAAAACAAACCAATGCCATGTGATGTGTGTAGTGTAGTGGGGTGTTTATCCCAAAGGTGTAAAGCACACAACACAAATTATCAAGGGAGGTGAGTTTTATGCTAAACCTGTGCTTAATTAATAGATACATTTGAAATCCAAGATGTCATAACTTCCTAAGCATTCATTCATTCATTTTGGCTTATTCCCTTTATTAATCAGGGGTTGCCATAGTGGAATGAACTGCCAACTTATCCAGCATATGTTTTAAGCAACGGATGCCCTTCCAAGTGCAACCCATCACTGGGAAACACCCATACACTCTCATTCTCACACATACACTAAGGACAATTTAGCTTACGAAATTCACCTACAGCGCATGTCCTTGGATTGTGAGGGAAATCAGAGCACCCGGAGGAAACCCACATGAATGAGGAGAACATGCGAACTCCACACAGAAATGTCAACTGACCCAGCCGAGGCTCGAACCAGTGACCTTCTTGCTGTGAGGCGACAGCGCTACACACTGCGCCCCTGCACCACCCTCTTCCTAAGTATAATAATAGTAATAATAATAATAATTAATAATAATAATGTTTTATATAAGTTCAGTAAGAAAGAAGTTTCAAATTATTTTAAAATTATCACCTGGAAGCAACAGGGGGCTGAGAGCAGATCTCGATCATCAGCTGAAGTTCCCACAGCAAACTGCTGTAACCTCCCTTCGGCCAGATATTTTGCTCTGTTCCACCGATGCAAAAATCATGGTCAAGCTAGCAGTGCTATGGGAAGACGGGTTGGAGGCTGCGTTTGAGAGGAAGAAGGAGAGATATGCAGTCCTTGCAGACACGTGTAATGAAGCAGGGTGGTGCACGTTCATCTATGCAGTGGAAATTGGCTGCCGAGGCTTCTCTGGAACCTCTACCCAACGGCTCCTGAAGTCAAAATATCAAGGCCACTAAAAGAGCTGGCAGAGGAGGCAGAAAAAGGGAACTTCTGGCTATGGCTTCGGAGGAAAGACAAGTCATGGGCAGTGGAGGATCCTAGGGTTGGCTGCAGGGGGTGTTAGGGAGACATCCCTACCATTGTTCCACCACCCGGAGATGTTCTGGGATTAAAGGGGTGAAACATCATTGATGGGTGGCTCCCGGCTGATGACCCTGCAGCCAGCCTAAATGGCACTGAACTGCCAACTATTCCAGCCTATTTGTTACGCAGCTGATGCCCTTCCGGCCCCTACCCAGTACTGGGAAACACCCAAACACTCTCACGTTCACGTATGCACTCATACAGTATGGCCAATTTAGCTGTCAAGTCTTTAGACAGTAGAGGAAACTGCACCACCCAGAAGAAACACATGCAAACTCCACACAGAAATGCCAACTTGCCCAGCTGACTCAAACTAGCAACCTTCTTGCTGTGAGGCAACAGTGCTAACCACTGAGCCACCGTGCCACCCTATGCATAAAATTACAAGGAAATTTGCAAATAAAGAGTCGAGAAAGCTGTCAATAAGGACATATAAACCATGTGTATATAAATCTTGTGTCGTTGTTGAGTGTGTGGTAAAATGTGACTAGGCTTCTGCAAAAAGTTGAGTAAACTATATGGAAAAGGTCTTGTTGTGGCTTTCTCTGCCTGTGTTCCATCAAATTATTACAAAACCAATTGCAAAATGACTTATGCCAGATGTAGAGAATTTGATCTGGATGTGAAAACAGACAACAGAGCACATCCTTCAACTCCCACCAACAATCTCATCCATAGAGACTGGTTGCCGGCAATGAAACACAGATCTTGGCTCGCAGCCACTGCCACCATTTCACGTTTTTTAATAAAGACCTAGCATTTCATACAGTCAAGGCCAACCTATTTCAATACAGGGTCCTAAAGCAAAGCTTGCTGTTTTAGATAGTAGAGATTTGGGTGTCATTTTAGCAAATTGTCTATGAAAACCAATTCTGTATTTTATGGGAAGTATTTGCTCTGCAGGACTTGCTCAAAGGCTTATAGAGACCCACAAGCACAATTATTGAGTCACCTTGGGGTATAATATTAATGCAAAGAGCCAGCTTATTTCCTGGCTAAAACTGTCCATTAAATGTCCAGCAATTTTACAGAGAAGTGCGAAGTCTACATTATACTACTGCGGACCAATTAGTTGTTCTTTTATAGAAAGTCTGCATTTCTTGCAGAGCAAGTGGAAAAAATTGTATGTGACTAGTTTAAACGGTTAAATGGACAGCAAGAAGGTCACTCCCTGCAAGCACACAGTGTCATAAAACGTTAATATTATGTTAGATTTAGGTTGTGGCGTCAGGTGACCAAAATTATAGTCAGCATCTAAGGACAATGCCAAGCTAATTTCACCAAGTAGGACATGTTCCTGGATTAACATCTATGTTGATCCTGAAACAACATTCCAATCATGTACTGCAAAGTTTCTTATAGTAAGTTAAATGTCTGTTGAAGGAGCAGTATTAACAGGTATTAAGCAGACAGTCAACTAATTCTCAAATGGACCATCAAAATAAAGAGTTACTCATTTCTGAACAAAAATTATGTTCCAGGATCAACAATGATGATAATACAGGATCGCATCGTAACTGGCAAAATCATGATGTGCTAATGAATGACAACATTATTTTGATGTCCAATAACGACTTCAAATGACATTGACAATATGTCATATTGACTGTGTAATGAATATGGCCGATAAAACATAATTATTTTGCTTTTATTCAACAAAGAATACACCGTCAACTTCTCCTACCCAGAAAAGACTAGATGATCAATGTGTAATGCGACTCCAAGGTATTTACGACACAAAGGAATGCGCTCAGAAATGGATACACAGAGACCTAGTCAAACTTCCATAAGTTCCTTGCTTAAGACTCATACTTTTAATGTAAACCTTCATTCTTTCTTTAAGTGTAATCAGGTGTTTTGCAACAAGTCTCTTGCTCATTTATTAATATTATGGTTTTAGTACTTCTGCGATCAATGTTTAACTCTACCACAGCTAAACAAGATCATAGATGGTTCATGTTTGATGTCCCTGCAAAGCTAATTTGGTGTACTGAACGATTGTGTTTCTTTCAGATCCAGCTGCTCAACCTCTTTGCATGGAACTGCTAACTTACCATTCAACAGCAACCTCCTGTTAGTTCTGCCAGTCCACAGGTAGCTACTGCTTGCTGCCCAGTTACAACAATAAATGATGTAGCACATATTCGTACATTTAAAATAGATTAGCTTAAATCGGTAACTGATTGCATTAGGATTGCGTTAAACGCACTGAAATGCAAAGTAGATTTAGACCACCCAGAGTCACGGTCGCTCCGCCAAGATCCATTTTTGGGAAACAATGAAAAATCCCTGATGATGTTTTGTTAAAGGGGTGGTCCACAGTGTATTTTTAAAGCTTGGTTGTGTTTATAAGATGCAAAGAAATGTTTGCTCATGCTTTATTTGTAGAAAATCACGTTATTTTTTTCATAAACTGTATCTTACATTGATTATATACAGCTACCCAGTTAACATGAAAACAACTGTCTTATTTCCTAGTTCCTCTGAAAGGCCTGCCCTCAAGAGGCTCTGATTAGTCAGCTAACATAATGTGCTGTGATTCGCAGATTGGCTCCACGTCACCACATCACATCCCTACAAGCACACGCTTTTGCACTGTGTTAACAGTCCAGTCAGAGCAGCTGTTGCTGCGTCAGCTGCCTGAATCAGACAGAAAAATAAAGAGCACACAGTTGAACCTCACACCTGCTCTCTAAAATAAAAGCTAATGTCTTTCACATATATTCGTAATAAGCATGTGTAAGTAATATGAAATGTCCTCATATCTTTTGCGAGTTTGTTATTTGAGATGTAGAATGCACGGAAAGCGGTCGCATAGAGAGACACTGAAAGTGTCCACATAGAGAGAAACTGCACGCGCTGCTGAAGATTGGGGGTGTTTACAGTGGTTTGACTGATAAATATGAATTTGTAGCTAAATTGTTAGCGGTGCCAAACAGCATTTCCCGTTGTTTACATCCTTGTTTACATCCTTGCTACAACATACTGTTAACACTAGAAACTATGCATGTAATTGATTTTAACAAGTAAAAATACTTACAATTTGCGGCTCACAATCCACAGCATTTGAGATCGATTCTGGAAGCTGTCCTTTGTCAAATGCTAGCTGTATATTTTTTTTATAATTTTCTGGAACATCATTAAAATTATGTTCTAGAGTTGTTATCACTTCTCTCTTCGTGCCGTGTTCATTGGAAGCCCAAATACAGAAACAGAACAAGCACTGTGGAAATCGCAGCGTTTGGACGGCATTTAAGCTTTCTCTGCTATAACACTGGCCACGCCCCTTTGCTGTGCAGGGTGTATGCGGTAGCTTTGCTAAGTTAACTCTGTAAAAGCTAATTTCTCCCTTTGCATTGAGCATATTACATTCAGAGATGTTGTTTATGTTCGCATAGCTACATTACACATGAACTTAAGTTTCAACTATAATATCGTAGTGGACCACCCCTTTAACTAGAATTTTGAGAGATACAGCAACTGACAGGATGGTCTGTTTTGTGTGACCTGCGTACTTTACTCCTCTGGCGAGGAAAAAAATTGTCACAAAGCATCTAACTTATCCCCTCCAGCACATCGAAGTGCTCAGTTACGTGCAGCAAATTTTTTTAATTGTGTGTAAAGGAAAGGCGCAGTCAATCTGTACAGCATTAAATCATTCCCACCAAGAAACAACAGGATGCAACAAGTATGGTTTTAAAGCAATAACTGATCATTGTAGTTTGCGGACAGCAAAATGTATGCTAAAGTCTAGAGAGGATACGCGGCCTGCCGAAGTGCGATATGCACGTCAATATAGCAGCATTTTTTTATGACACTGTATAACAATAATTAATATTTTTACAGTACTGTGATAGTTGGGTTTAGGGTTAAGGTAGGGGTAGACGGTAAAAACTAAAATTATTGGGTATTTAAATAGATAACATAAATAATACTTGGTATAACTACTGTTTTTAGGTTACTGTGACGGTTGGGTTTAGGGTTGGGGTGGAGGTAGACATTAAAAAATTACATTTATTGGGTATTTTAATAGATAAATAATACTCGGTACAACTACTGTATTTCCATTACTGTGAAGGTTGGGGTTGGGGTTGGGGTTAAGGTAGGGGTAGATCTTAAAAGCTAAAATTCATTGGGTTTTTAAATAGATAACATAAATAATGCTTGGTTTACTAATACAAGGGTTCACCTTGCTTGGGGTTGGTTTTGAGGCTTGACAAGACAGTAATCCTTGATATTCTGACCGCAGTAGAGATGTTTTTGCAAAAACATCTTTCTTTCTGTTTCTACAGGAGATAGATGAGTATGGCCCCCCTGCATGGGTTCAGCTTCTGACTGAGGCAAATTGTGAGTAGGAAATAAATGAGAGTTTCAACTTGGGAGCCATGAATGCAGGAGATTATCATTGTGAATAGATCATTCAATTAATTGGTCCAAAGATTTTCCCTCATCCCTGCAGGACAGCTCAGCTTGTAGTATGTCAACAACAGACAGAAGGTTTGCGCTAGCACATACTGTATGTGCGAAATATTAAAGTAAATACAAATGAAAAAAATGAAGAAGATAATATAACAGAAATGTATTTATTGGCACCTACAGTATGCTGGAGCTAGTGGTGGTTAGGAAATCAAAAGTGTAATCAAATTTTATATGGGAGACATGAGGCAGAGGCCATTATTTATGTTTCATACAATCTTTTCATTAAAGTAAAAGGCTATCGCTAAGGAGCTTCCTGCTAAAGATAATCAACAAATGTCTTACCATGAAACAGTTGGACGTACACCTTGTAAAGCTCAGCGTGTGCTCAGATTTCTATAAAGACTTCAAAGGTGGCGGAATAGAGATTGAAAAAGGCTCTTTGCAAAAAGCTTTGACATCCATCTACGAGAGACACATTAAAATCTTCAGCCTTTATGTGGTTTTATAGACTATTACAGATAATAAGGCTCAGTTATGTCAAATAATCCTCGATGGGCCATTTTATGTCCCATTAAAGGGGAAGAGTTCAAAATGCGAAGAAAAAACTACCCTGCAAAAATAATAGATATTACAAGGTATCTGTTCTTGTAGGTACTAAAGCATTATACTAAGAGTCTGACTAATGATTCAAATTAATAACATGTAATTCCCATTGATTTTCCTTTTCATGTGACCTCACCTATATCTAAAAACACTGCTGAACTCCAGTGTACTGAAAAAGAGTTAATTAGGATCCTTGTGAAATTGGAGGATTTTCACAGAATTGCAAATGATCCTTTAGCTCTTTATTTCAGAGTACTCCTGCTCCTTTAACAGTCTTATATCAAAATTAAAAATGAATGTATTGAATATTTATAGATATTTTTAACACCTATAGAGTCTGGTACAGAAAGCCGACACTTAATCAGACTGGCAGACAAATTAATCATTAAAAATGAATTAAGAAAGTATTAAGACATGTATAATAAAGTAATGTTGAGTTTATATATTAATGCATCATTTTTATGTACTGTTATTGTAAAGTGGTACCAAAATATCTTCTTCGCAAGAATCTTGTGAAGGTTTTAAACAAGTGAAGGGGAGTAAATGATGACAGAATGTTCACTTTGGGGTGAACTAGCACTTTTCCCTCAGGAGTGCCATATTTTTGCAGGAGCAGACATTGAAAATAGGCCTCTCTTGCATTTGGGTAATGAAGTAAGTGGACTGGATTTACTTGATAATTATAAATAGGACAAAAAGCTAGCTCAAACCACTAGTTAAGGTCTCCGCACTGCTGTGTCAAGAGCTGTGAGTGATGAAGAAAATGCACTGAAGTCTTAAATTAGTCATGGTGTCGAAAAGATATGCATGAAGATGCTCATTATCATCAAGGATGCAATCATCTAGTTAAGAGTCAAGCTGAAATGACATGTGTAGACATTGTAATAAGCTTATTTGACAAGTCATTTCTGCAGATTTCTCTGTGGCATAAAAATGCTTTTATTCATCGGCAACACTGATACTGTGATTAAGCATTTTTGTTTAGTTGGCTTTAATTGAAGTTCACTGTAAATGATTGAACAATTTATGCTGAGATTATTTCTCAGTGAGGTGTGCAAGGCCTGTTAGTCCACACTGTTAAGGCATTACCAACTATCAATGAGGAATGCATTTTTTGCAGTATTAAATAATCTTTTTTATGTTAGGTAATAAGCATACTAAAGGCTCGTTTATACTGACTGGTACGGTACGGTTCGGTTTGGTACGGGTCACCTTTATCAGGCTTGCGTTTCCACTTACAAGGGTACCCTTTTGGTGGGCGTGGTGTATGACAGAAAGTTTCAGTCGACGTCATTCTCTCTCGAGGAAATGTCTACAATAAAGCTGTATGGGTCACTTACATATCATATGAGAAGCACTTCTCACAACACAGATGCTTCATACACATAAATACTTGTGTAGAAATGTTTATTACTAACTTTTCAATGAACATGAGTTGATTATAACTGCAGATCAAAGACAGTGCGAAACAGCCTACTGTAACGTCTGTAATTATATTAAATAACTAAATAAATGAACATATATAAACACATACAGCCCCTTACAGTCTCCGATATGTTACCAACTACAGAAGAACTACATAAAGTAGACATTTCGCCCGTATTTAGGTTCAAAACAACAGAAATTATAGCCTACAGTCAGTGAAAACCTCTTATCTGTGTCTTTAAGCTTTAGCAGCACATGTAGCCTCTGTTAGAGAGTAATTCCGTCATTCCCAGTTCATATTAGTCTAAAATGTGAAGATAATAAGTTAGTTATACATGGCATTTTGTTCCCGTTTGCTGAAAAAATAATGTGCTCCTTTTTTTCCAGCTTCTCCTTTGTTTCTTCGCGCTTCACTCTCGCGTTTGTCAGTGTCTGACAGGATCGGGTTTCAAAAGCACGTCAATAATCAAGCACAGGTTATTATCATCAGCTCTAGAAGTTTGTTATTTCAGATATAATGTTAGACGCGCGCGAGCGCTAACAAGAAAGCAAAACCGCTCGCGCCTCAGACTGGCTCGTAAAAAACTACGGGGCACAGGGTAAATCTGCTCTTCTTCTCGGATTTGTGGCTGTTCATTAAGATAACGACAAGGTTTGTTTGAGCCCAGATCGACCATGGCTCGTTGTTATATGTATTTATAATTCTGCTTTAATCTCTCGCTATGTAATTCGAACATGGCGTTTTTTTTTGGAACCGAACCGTACCGTACCACTCAGTGGAAACGGGCCTATAGTGGTTGGTTCAAGGTCGCTGGTTTAAGCTCTGACTGGGTTAGTTGGCATTTCTGAGTGGAGTTTGCATGTTTTCCCCATGTTAGCGTGGGTTTCCTCCGGATGCTTCGCTTTCCTCCACAGTTCAAAGACATGAGGTATAGGTGGTATATTTGTGTGGATGCAAGAGTGTATGGGTGTTTTCCAGTGTCGGGTTGCGGCCGAAAGGGTATCTCCTGCATAAACCATATGCTGGATAAGTTGGAAGTTCATTCCGCTGTGGCGACCCCTGATTAATAAAGGGACTAAGCTGAAAAGAAAATGAATAAGCATAATAAGTATTTTAATTTGACGTAACCTTTTTTGTTTGTTTTATTGCTGAGCTACAAAAAAAAAACTGAAATAAAATGTTTCAAATAAATGTTGTAAATGAATCTGATTTTTTTAAATATATACTGTCACTCGATGGATAAAAACTAGTGTAATTGTGTTGTAAATGAGATTGTTTTTATTGTAATATGTTCATTATTAAATGTAAAAAAAAAAGTTAATATAAAGCAATGTTTTCTAGTAATTTCTAAACATTATTAAATAAACTAGGAAATTACCCATTGACAACTATACTTACCTTCAGCTCACAATCAAGTTTGGGTTTTGGCCCTTCATAAGAACCAGTTAGGGCACCCCTGATATAGATATTCAATTCAATTCACCTTTATTTGTATAGCGCTTATACAATGTAGATTGTGTCAAAGCAGCTTCACATAAAAGGTCATAGTAAATTGGAACAGTGTAGTTCAGTTTTCAGTGTTTAAGTTCAGTTCAGTTGAGCTCAGTTCAGTGTGGTTTAATAATCACTACTGAGAGTCCAAACACTGAAGAGCAAATCCAACGATGCGCAGCTCTATAGATCCCGAACCATGCAAGCCAGTGGCGACAGCAGAGAGGGAAAAAAAATTTCGCTAAATGGCGAAAGTGAAGAAAAAAAAACCTTGAGAGAAACCAGACTCAGTTGGGCACGATCATTTTAATTTCTCCGCTGGCCAAACGTCTTGTGCAGAGCTGCTGTCTCAGCGGCAAAGGCTGAAAGCTGGCCTCAGCGAAGACTCGTCTGTCTCTGGAGCATCACAGGAATCAGTCTCATGTTCTCCACTCCTCCATGACCACCACAGTAGCTGCTTAGGATACGGCCTGGTCCAGTATATGGAAACCTTGGGATCATCTCGTCGTTGGTCTTGGATCGAATCAGTGACTCTGCATAGTCTGAGGGCCTCGGGAAGAGTATCCCCAGGTGGAAATGGAGAATAAAGAGAATAATTAGCGTAGCTGCTGTTCATAGTGTATATAAAGATAAAGGTAATCTGCACAGTTCCACAATAAAATTTACTTTTTCAAAGCAGTGATATCTATGTATATGATATACTGTACTTTTTTCGATGACATGATTTAATTAAGGTGGCACGGTGGCTCAGTGGTTAGCACTGTCGCGTCACAGCAAAAAGATTGTTGGTTTCAGTCCCAGCTGGGCCAGTTGATATTTCTGCTTGGATTTTGTATGTTCTCCCTGTGTTCAACTAAATTGTCAGTAGTGAATGAGTGTGTATGGGTGTTTCCCAGTACTTCGTTGCAGGTGGAAGGGAATCCACCACATAAAACATATGCTGGAATAGTGTGGTGACTTCTGAAATAGAGACAAAGCCAAAGGAAAATGATTGAATGAATAATCTAATTAATACAATAATGTGTATTGATCAAGAATTTGTAATTTCCTCAAAGTCTTCAAAGAGGCTGGCTTCATCTCTTCACAGGTCTTGGAACTGGATTTAAATGGAGCATCACAATCTTTAGATGCCTTGGGATGTATATTATGAGAAAGAAACTAAGTAAATTAAGGAGAATCAGCATAGCTGCAGTTCATAATATTTATAAGCAAGAAGTATCCAGGTGAATTTAAAAGATTAAATTACCCAAAAATAAAAATTCTGTGATTAATTATTCACCCTCATATTGTTCCAATCCCCCGAGACCTTCATTCATCTTAGGAACCAAAGAAACTTTCAAAACATTTCATGTGACCTTGTGGTTCAACTGTCGTACAACATTCCAAAAACACTTGTGTGTGCCAAAAACTGTAAAAACTACTCAGTTCACCTGTGTAATAATAATCAGGGTGCTCGTTTAATATGGGCAATACGATGCTTGCATGTTGCTGATTACCTGACACAGGAGAGAAGACATGGGTCAACAAAATTCTATTTTTTTTCATAGTTTTTAGAGCAACCCAGGCTCATTCTGAAAATGTACCGCTATTTACATTTCTGGAGAGCACCAAATACATCCCAGGAGCTAGGTTTTTTTTGCAGTTTTTGTGTTCGAGAATCCACCAGAGACCACTGTGTCCACTTTTTCAGATCTCAAATTTCTCTTACGAGTGCCATTGGTGCCTGTTGTCAAGTAAGTCCACCAGAGGCTGCTGTCGACTGACTGACTCACTGACTGATCGACTGAACCAACCTCCTCCTTCCCTAAACCCAACCAATAGTGTTTTCAAAAGCACCGATTGATCCGCCCACCCACTTCCCTAACCCAACCGACAGTTTTAAAAAGCAATCCAGAAAAAGAAAAGCCCTCACCTGATTTTTGCCACGTTTTCAGATTTTACCATATTCTCACCCTGTTATTTACTTATTTTATTTGTTGGCTTTTGTTTTTGTCTTACCAGCTTTCTGGAACTGTTCTTCGCCAGACTTGGACCCCATCCTTGTGGTCTCTGCGTCTTGAGTCTGCCGACGTACATGGCGAGCTAACTGGACAAACTGGTAAAAGCGGTAAAGTAACTGGAGGTAAGCGGTCAGCTGGTAAGCACGAAAAGGAACGGTGTCATACCACCCCGTAGCATTTGTTTTAAAGACGAAATGCAGCCATACGTACGTCTGTCTACATAGTTCATGATTTCCAGAAATGTATATAGGGTTACGTTTTCAGAATAACCCTATGTTGTCTTAGAGAGCTATAAGATTTAATTTAAACTATTTTGTCCTAATTATTCATTCATTCATTCATTTTCCTTCAACTTAGTCCTTATTTATCAGGGCTCCTTACAGTGGAATAAACCACTATCTTTTCTGTCATATCTTTTACGCAGCGGCTGCCCTTCCAGCCACAACCCAGTACTGAGAAACACCCATACACACTCATTCACATACAATCATTCACTACGGCCTATTTAATTATCCAATGTCTCTGGTCTGTGGAGGAAACCCACATGAATACAGGGAAAACATGCGAACTCCACACAGAAATGCCAACTGACCCAGCCTGGACTCGAACCAGTGACCTTCTTGCTGTGGGGCGGCAGTGCCTACCACTGAGCCACCATGCCGGCTTTGTCTTAATTATTTAGATTATAAATAATTTGTGTTCCAAAGATGAACAAAGTGCTCAGGAGATTAGAATGACATGAAGGTGAATAATTAAAACCAGAACTTTCATTTTTGGGTAGACTAATCCTTTAATCGGATGTATTTAATGAGATGTACAACGCAGTTTGACCAGTGAGCAGTACATTACAGTAATACAGTCTAGAGGAAATTAATGCACAAACTAGCTTTTGTCTGTCTGACAGAGGTACTGTGAGCTCTATTTTAACAATATAGGTGCAAAAATATGGTGCAAATACATTAAGGGTATGTCTGACTCCACTTTTGCTATTTTAAGGATGGAAAAATATGCTCTGTGCCCCAGCGCATGGTCTAAAAGGGTTGTGCTTATTCTCTTAATGAGTTAGGGGCGTGTTTTGAGCATAGCATGTATTAAACCAATCAGACGCTCATCTCCCATTCCCTTTAAGAGTCAGTTGCGCAGCACCATGGTGCATTTGCTATTTACATGGTGGACTTTGTAAGTGAAAAACTGAATGCTTCACTAGCAGGAAAACAGTTAAACAGACCATCTACAGCGCGAGGTTAGAGAACGAGCCTCCTCCATTCAGCCTCTTTACTTTCTTTTTACTTTACTCCTTTACTTTCATGGATAAGGAAACAGTGGAAACTTGCTCCACTGATAACATCCATTAGCTTACATATTCAATTAATTTGTTAAGTAAAGATTTGTCTCAAACTATTTCTAAATTCAGTTCTAATTTCCAGCAAACTAATAATTTAACAATTACAAAGAAGTGTGGTCAAAATGTGTGTGTATGTGTAAGCGTTTGGACCCACATGGGCATTCACACTCTGCACTGGACTTTAGACCAGCTTTCAGTTTGTCAATGGCGCTGTCTATTTCAGTTGCTCAAAATAGCAACGAGCCAACAGTGTGCCTTAACACACCTCGTTTTTAAACCGGAACACCCATGAGTCAACAAACTGGTGCAAACAGATTTGCTATTTAAACAATGTGGCGCAAAACATGAAAATTACTGTTGGACGTTTCAGAAAATAGCAACAAATCGCACCAAACACATCTTGTGCAGGGTGTATGATAGGACATTATTTGTAAACAAATGCTACGGGGTGGTGTGACGCCGTTCGTTGTCGTGCTTACCAGCTGACCGCTTACCTCCGTATAGACGGCATTCCAGCTGAAACCAGTTTGCCCCACGCCATGTACGTTGGTTGACTTGAGACGCAGAAGGGAGTTGACCACGAAGACGGGGTTCGAGTCCGGTGAAGAGGGGTTCCAGAAAGCAGATAAGACAAAAACAGAATAAAAAATAAAACAAACAAGTACATAGCAGGGTGAGAATGTGGTAAAATCTGAAAACGTGGTAAAAAAAATCAGACGAGGGCTTTTATTTTTCAGTCACAAGGAAACCGGCTCCATTTGAAGAAGTAAAATCTCATGAATGTGTTAGATATTGCCCAGTTCACAGCTCTACAGATGGTAGGAACCTTATGCACATAGCCAAGCCAGGGTCTCAGGATAACGTGAGAGTAACTTGGCCCAAATTCAAGGCACGATTTGTGGACCAAGAATGACTCCAGATCCCAGACCCTCTTGATCAAGGCCAACGCAACTAGCAGGGCTGTCTTAATGCACAGAATTCTTAGAGATACTAAGTCGAGTGGTTTGAACGGATCTCTCTGCAGTCCCAAGAGGGCATGAGAGGCAGACAGGATGGATTTAGATGCCTTGTAGATGCCTTGAAGTACTCTGTTTTATCGGTAAAAAAGTTTAAAGCCATCACTACAAATCTGTGATGGGATATCGTGTTTGGATGTCAACTGATTATGTGTTAATCTAGCCAATGTATTGAATACAAAGCGTGGGTTGTTGTGGTTATTTGCTTTGAGTTTGTGAAGGTGCTAGGCTTCTTTTAGAGCATGTCTATAGATGGACATCTTTGAATGATAATATGAAGTAATTGTAAACTGTAAATTCTAAATGACAATTTTAAGTTGTTTCTACTTATATGTTCGAATGTACAATTTACCGCTTTGAGACTATGAGTATAATATTTATACCATTGTGCAGAGTTAACAATACAAAAGAAATAAGCATAAGACCATTTCTTTGAGTAACATTAAGAATATTACAATAGATTGTTGCAACTCACCACCACATCCAGTTTGACTCAAGTTCAGGGGAGCTGTAACCGGGAGGAGGATTAAGATGATTCTAAGAACAGTAGAAATGTAGCTTTTAGCACTACTTAGTTATGAGCGCGTCACTCATCACAATCATTTCCAACCAATATCCACAAGACACAAGGAATACCTAATGTCATGTCACTCATAACAATTAGTTCCAACCAATAGCCACGAGACACAAGGAATAACTAATGTCACATCACTCAAAACAATCAGTTCCAACCAGGGCTTAATTTGTGCCGGAACAAGCCAGATCCAGCACCTCTGTAATCTGAGGTCTTTACCAATCTCCCTCCATACAAGCACACCCCCACTCCCTCCTGCTGCTTTCTTCCACGACTCCCCAACCCTCTTCACTTTTGTCCTCGATCTCTCCCCCCCCCTGCTCTTCACTTTCAACTGCAACACACCCCTATGCCCACCCCCTATTCTTCCATTTCGTCTGCAACCCCCCCACCGCGCTCTTCACTTACACCCGCAGCACCTCTCCCTCTTCTGGTAACGTAACATGCCAGATCTGCTACAACGATCTGTTCCGGGACTGTGCAAATTAGAAGCACTGGTTCCAACCAATAGCCATGAGACACAGGTCATACCTAATGTCATGTTGCTCATAACAATCAGTTCCAACCAATAGCCATGAGACACAGGGAATACCTTATGTCACGTCACTCATAACAATCAGTTCCAACCAATAGCCACGAGACACAAAGAATACCTAATGTCACATCACTTATAACCATCAGTTCCAACCAAAAGCCACTAGAAACAAAGAATAAATAATGTCACATCACTCATAACCATCAGTTCCAACCAATAGCCATGAGACACAAGGAATATATAAGCTGTCCATTCATTTTATTCATTTGGTTGCAGATACTGATGCAGACGCTCAACCACCATCACCAGGTTGGCCCTGTCTAAAGGGGTATGCTTCGTCCCTGCCTTCGTCCTCAGCAGTCATAGCTGAATCTAAAGGCTTCCAATTCAAGTTACGGATGAGGCCTCCACCAAAGAAATCCTATGATTTGTTAAGTGATGCTTTTATCAAATAATACTCTTCAAATAAATGTAACTTAGTATCATATTTATCTCCCTGGCCTTTCTGGTAGAACCAATACTGTGGCATATGATTTTGGTATTTAAATAGCCTCTTAACACAACGATCTATTAGTATGCATGCTACTGTATAATGAAAGCTCCCCAGGACCATATGTGTCCCCTTAAGACACACTGAAGCTGTTTTGAACACCTGTTTTGAAGCTGATTTAACATAAAAGAGAAATTATCTCATTTACTCACTCCAATGTTTTCCACTGGAAGTAGCAATACTTCTAAAAATCTGTTTTTATTATTGCAGTTGAACAGCATTCATAAAAACAAAAAAATCTGCTCTAGTGACGTATGTTGAGTCAAGGTTTTCGCAGCATTGCAACAGTTTCCTGTAAGGAATTGATTAAATCATACACTGTAGTGTCCCACATAGCAAAATATCTCTGGCCCAGCTCTGGCCCACACAATCAGCTTTTGCTTGGCCCACATGCCGCAGTGAATTACGGCACATGACTGGACCATATCTGGCTTCCAGACAAGGGCCAAACACGGACCATATCTGGGCCAAGTCTCAGCCGAGTTAGTAACCCATAACTGAGCCTAAAATGGGCCAGATATGTTGGTGTGTCACGACTGCAATGAAATTGATAAACCCATAAATCATTGCACTTTAGGCTTGCTATGAGTGAGCTTTTTTCTCAAAGCGACCTGATTGGTAGAATTTTTTTCTTTATTTTAAAATAACAAAAATGTATTTTAAATGTGGGTCAGGACAGGCCAAACTTACATGGCCCACATATCAAGAATTAACATCTGGGACAAATACTACATTTTACTTTTGGCCCGAGTATTGTTTGCCACCTTAAAGACGGTGCCACCTCTGCCAAACCAGGGCCAAGTTTGGCCCACATGCTGTATGCCAGTGCCGGATAAATGCCTGCTGTGCCAGATTTATGCCAAATCTGGGCCAGAATTCTTTGCTACCTGGGGTGTAAATATGCATTAATTATCATGGGTGAGTTTATGAAATAGGTGTTGCAATAACATCCCATTTGTCCTGTTTCATTCACAAATGGAAACTATTTTTCTCAAGTTCAATGATCCTGTCACTGTTTGTGTGTGCTAGTGTGTGAAACTTGATGAACGGATTCATTATTAAATAATAAATAAATGTTCTTGTTTTAGCTAGACCTTATCTATAAACTGTCCCCTCTGTATCAGAAATAATCACTGTAACCACTAATGCCTCACATGAAGAAGATTTCAGACAGGAAGTGGAGGTGGAGGTGTGATATTTGAAGCCAGAAGGCGAACTTTAGAAAAAAGCTTCATTGTTGTAGGTGCTAATAAGATATGTGTGCTGAAAGGATTTGTAAATTGCTAATGTAATAATTGTGTAGTTCTATTAATTTACTGTATATTATTGACAGACTTATTTTATTATGTTGAAACATATTAGAAGTACCTTGTCCAGCTTTTTTCACAGAGGAAGAGAAAGACAATGGTGTTAAACACTTGTTCTGTTACTTGTTTTCAGTATATTCATTCATTCATTTTCCTTGGGCTTAGTCTCTTTTTCAAAGGTCACCACAGCGGAATGAACCACCAACTATTCCAGCATATGTTTACGCAGCGGATGCGCTTCCAGTCGCAACCTAGTACTGCGAAACTTGAAGTATATTAATTATTTGTAAATAGTTATGAAGGTGGTTTGCCATCTTCAGGTATTATAATATAGTCTTTAGTATAACACAACAACTCGGGAGCTGCTCAGCTGCTTTTCCACTACTGGGCAGAATTCTTCACTTTTCTTTCCATTCTGTGCAGATCCACCATGGATATGGTTTTATTTTACACTCTAGTGCTGCTGATAATGGAGCTCTTTGGAATGTAATACAAATGCATCAGTTGTTAACTGGGTAATGCAAGTATAATATAAACAGCGATATGGAGGATGATCGGTTTGGGGGGGGTGGGGGTTATCTCATATTTATTGTTATATAACAGAAAAAACAAATAGCACATTTCTGCGTAGCCTGCACACACATATATATACAATATCAGCATGGCTCAGAATTCCTGACCGTGAACAGTGTATGTATGTCACTAGCCGCATTTCCACTATCGGGCCAGTGCGAGCCAGGGCTTTAATCGGGCCAGGCCGGGCCAATAGCCCGGGAGGTTGAGAAATGAGGCCGAAATCATGTCGCGTTTCCACTGTCGGGCTAGTTGCTCGCAGCGCGTCACGCAAACACCGCCCCCAGAACGTCCCCTGAATCAAACGTCACACAAACCGTCACACAACCCGCCCACTTCAGCGGGAACAAAAAACTCAAATTATAACCACAAACACAACCTGGCATCACTACGAGAGCTGGAAGATGGAGAACACCGAAGCGATTGCTTTTTTTACTGTTTGTGGTCTGTTGGTGTAAGGCCAGACAGCGATCCCTGGATAAGGACATTCCAATTCGGCGGCATTTACTTCGAACACAGATTTTGGCTGCAAGGCTAGCGCGATAGCAAAACAAATGTAAGGGAAGAAAGCATCTTGTCTCCTCTTTACCTGACAGGAAAACTCCGCCTTTGTACGTAACCCCGCCCCAAAGCCCCAGTTGGCCCTCCTTGGCCCAAGGTATTTGGCGGGCCGAAAAAGGCCGGACGCTGGCCCCAAGGAAGCCCCGCTTTAGCCCGATTACGCCCCGGAAGTGATAGTGGAAACGCGACTGGCCTTGGCTTGCCCTGGCTCGCTCGCTTTAGGCGCGATAGTGGAAACGCGGCTACTATGTACCAGGCTAATATGGAATTACAACCGAAACTCTGACACTTAAATTGAAACCATTGTCATTTGATAAGGGACCTACTAAATTTTTTGCTTGTTTGACAACTGATGTACAGTATAATTAATTTATATTTGTTATAAATTATCTCAACGCATGTTTTAAACAAATTTTTATGCAATTTTTGTTTTTATTTATTGTACACACTTTCATTGCCGAAATTCCATCAAAATCCAAAAGAAGAGCAGTACGTCCAGAGAAATATTCTACACTTTTTCCTTGCTGAGTTCGGTTGGAGCTGATGATTGTCCTGTGCTCAGAGCAGAGCTTTAATTATATTGCTCCCTGAGGCATGATGGAGCTGGAATCTAGTTTCAGGGGTGACTACGCTACAGGAGCTCTGAGACTCCCAGCACTTATGCCTGGCTGACTTATACACACCAGCCCTTGTAGACATTTTGCCCTAATCCACATAAGACAAAAAAAAGAAAGAAAAAAAAACTGCACCTTGTTTTCTTTTTATTTAACAATTCATGACAATCCTGTAGCATAAGCCTTATATCTGATCTGGTGGTAAACAGGAGCTGTTTTCTTTATTATTGGTATGTACTAACGTTATCATGCTTCTTGCAACTTCTTTATACATTTTATTAAGTAGAGTGACATCAAATGCAGCCATCCTCTATCTTCTAAGAAATAGAGACACATCCAAGGAGCCAGAGGGCCTGACATCAAAGCAACCTTAGAAGTGCTGGCTAATGCTAACAGTAAATTCACTAAGAATGTTATTCACATTAGCACTAATGATGTCTGACTTTGTCAGTTGGCGATCACTTAAAATGAAATAAAGAGGTGTATGACCTTGTGAAGATGATGTCAGACATAGTAATTTGCTCTGGCTCCTTCACACTTGATGTGGTAACAAAATATATAACCGACACTTGTTACTAAGGACCCTACACACAACAAGGTGCAAGACTTGTTTGGCGCGATTTGTTGCTATTTTCAGACCAGCGCAACCCTAATTTTCATGTTTTGTGCCACATTATTTAAATATTTGCGCCCCTTTGTGGACTCATGGGTGTTCCAGTCTAAAGGAGGTGTGTTAAGGTGCATTGTTGGCATGTTGCTATTTTGAGCAACTGAAATATACCACACCACTGACCAATTGAAGGCTGGTCTGAAGTCCAGCGCAGAGCACGTTAGTTATGCACCTATGCAGGTTTAAACGCTTAATACACACAGGTTGTACATCAATCCACAAATATCTTTTGTTATGAAAAAAATAAAGGATTAATAAGTTTTTTCTACATAAATATATATTTTTCAAAAATTATTATTTCTACATAAATATAAAAACCACTGCCTCTATGCCTTCTTCATGTCGTAGGACTTTTATCAGTTAATTCATGACGATTTGCATTTGTATAATATTATTATTAGCAGTATTATTTATTATATGCATATTTATATTTGTTTTAATAAAAACAGGTTTAGACTTGTCCATATGTCGGGTTTTAGAGACATATGCATCACAATATGGAGCATAAGAATAGGACGTATGTTTGGATATAACTCGGTTTTTTGGCCAAACTTCATTATTATTTTTCATTTATTTGTTTGCTGGAAATTAGAACTGAATTTAGAAATTTAGAAATTTAGAATTTAGCTGGGAGACAGAAGACATCTACAAAAGTAAAAGATTATCCCAATATCATCTTTTATATTGTCACACTGAATTGATATTGATGACATTAAAAATCTGCAGCACAGCAATCTCTGATCATTATCTTTTCTTGTGTATATCAAGGCCTCATGTGTTGCCAAGGTTTTTTTTTTTTTTTTTTTTAAACTTCTTGTTATAAATATGGGTAAAATGATTTTTTCTTCTGCTAAAGACTGAGGAGGTGATGGAACTTTTTTTTATAAGGGTTAGCTGTATCACAATCCTGCTTACTGTAATTTGCTTACAACAATGACATCTGACTGTCTTATTTTGCTCATCAGCTATAAAACAAAATTTATCTTTCTACAAGTCCAGGAAAAAATGACACATTACAGAAAGTCTGTAACTTAAAAAGCCCCCATAATGAAATATGATGTTATCTGAGTGTTTCTTTGAGCTGTTGCCCATTCTCCAGCAAATCTCAGCCAGCCAGCATGTTCCTCATTAAAATTTGATTGGAGGTGCTTTGGTCTTTGACATCAGAGAGAGAGCTAAGCTGATTGATATTGTAGAAAGGAGGCATTAGTGTGATTAGAACTCCACTACTTAATAGCCTCCATCATTTAAATTGGCACTCATGCAGAAATATGTTTAACTTCTGTCACATTTTGGGTTAATGACAATTCATTTAAGCTAAGAAATCTGATTAAAATATCAATTATCAATTACATCATAATTTGTTATGATTTGAACAGTGTGAAATTTAGGTGATTATGCTAGCTGATTTTAATATCAAACCTAAAATGACCACAATCTACAATCAACATCACATGTTTTGAGAACTTTAGAAAAAAGCATATAAAGTTTGCAAATATCTTCATCATATAGTATGAAATAGCAGCCTCATTTCGATTACTCTGATAAGACCATGCAGCAACCTCATGCTAACCTGTTGTGTTAGATGTTAAAGACTGGATGACCAACAATTTTCTTTTCTTAAACTCAGACAAAACAGAATTATTACTTATTGGGCCTAAATCCTGTACACAGCAGATCTCACAACTCAACCTGCAATTAGAGGGATGCAAAGATAGCGTTAGCTCTACTATAAAAGATCTTGGTGTCATATTAGACAGCAATTTAACTTTTGAAAATCATATATCCCATGTCACAAAAACCTCCTTCTTTCATCTGAGAAATATTGCTAAGTATATATATATATATATATATATATATATATATATATATATATATATATATATATATATATATATATATATATATATATATATATATATTACTTGTAGCTTTTTTATTTATTTATTTTACTTCATTTGCATGGGTGATGTCACGGGCACTATGTCCATATTCTCTCTTTTGAAAGCTTAATATAACATATTTACTATGCACATTTCCTCATAAACTCATCTGCCAGGAGCTGTATGGACTCCTTTAGCTGCAGGTAAAATCAGGCCATTTATTAACTAAAAACAGACCACCAGACTAGCAGTGAACCCAGAGGCATTGGCTCTGAGAGAGTGTATATTTGGTTCGTGTAATTCCACCTTTAAAATGGAATTTATATATATATATATATTATTTTTATCTCAACGAAAAGATATAATATTATACGGAAGAACCCATTTACTGTAAATATTGTGCAGGAGAATGTGATTGCACAGAGACTGTTTCATAGTATCTTTAAAGCGATCTGTTGCAGTAGAGAGGGAGCAGCACTTAATTGGGTTGTGGCAGAAAAAACACAGCCGATACGATTCAAGTCCCCTGTCAGAAAAAAAGCTTGAATCACGGGATTATTTTTTCAACCGCTAACGAATGCAACCAAGCTACAATCCTCAAATACATACCATTGTATTGTTTTCTTGCCCTGTTTGCCCTGTAACTATTTGTTTATACAGGGCGGTTTCATTGTGAATGTTGGCTTGAAACATAAGTTGTGAGTTTCTTCCCTTTGTGGCATTGTGACATAAATTATGTCTCTAATTCTGAAAAAAATCAAGAATATGTGATTCCCTTTCATCGCTTTTTAAAACTTACAAAAGTATCTTTACAATGATTTACATTTACATCATACTTAGTTGTTTACCAGCCCCTTTTATCCAAAGGAACTTACAAAAGAGGATAATAAAAGCACTTCAGATCACCATAGTGCAGCCATTTACAAATGGCATGAGAAGTCTCGGGGCATCATGGTGGTGCAGTGGGTAGCACAATCGCCTCGTAGCAAGAGGGTCGATAATTCGAGTCCTGGCTTGGTCAGTTCTCTCGCCATGTTCGTGTGGGTTTTTTCCGGGTGCTCCAGTTTTGCCTACAGTCCAAAGTCATGTGGTATAGGTGAATAAGCCAAATTGGCTGTAGTGTATGTGTGAATGCAAGAGTATATTGGTGTTTCGTAGTGTTGGGTAGCGGCTGGAAGGGCTTCCGCTGCGTAAAACATATGCTGGATAAGTTGGCGGCTCATTTCGCTGTGGCTACCCTTTATTAATAAAGGAATTAATCCGAAAAGAAAATGAATGAATTAATTAGACATCTAATTTGTTTAAAACAAAACTGGAGGAAAACAGTAAAGAAATAACTAGTGAGTGCTATTGTTAGTCAGTTAATTATTGAAGAAACAGATGTATCTTCAGACATTTCTTAAAGATGCCCAGAGACGGTTAGTATGGAGTTAGACAGGTCATTCAACCAAGATGGAATGTTAATTAAATTTTGTCTGATGTTTGTGTCATATCGATGTTATGGCCTGTGCTCCGAGTAGGCCGATGCCACAAAGTTTTCCGCCTCCGTCACTGAGGAGAGCATCTTCTTGCTTCTGTCTTTGGTCCAGATGGAATGCCATGCAGTAAAAAAACAGTGTTGGCTTGAATCCAAGCACTGACATAGCTCTGACATCACGAGCGACTGGGTTTCTTTGATAATCTAGTTCGCCTCTTTTGGCATGGGCCACTCGGATAGTCAGCTCTTTCTGTCGGTATCGTTGGAGTCGAATGATGACTGGCCTCAGGTTTTTTCCCGTCACTGGTTTGCTATACAAAGCCCTGTATGCCCGGTCAATCTCAGGAGGAGAGGATAAAACTTCTTCCCCCAGAATGTCCACCAGTACCTGCGCAAAAATATCGAAGGTCGAGGCCTTCAAGCGACTCTGGTATGCCCACAATCCGAATATTATTCCGCCGGCTATGCGATTCAAGGTTTACAACTTTATTTTGTAATTTTGTACAGGTCTCTGACAGGGAGGTACAGACTGATTCTAAAGCCAGGACTCGCTCGTCGAGTGCATTGGCGTTTGATTCCAACGATGCTTTTGTGCGTGATCTGACAGCGTAGATTGAAAGTGGTCCATCTTCTCCTTGAGAGTTGAAATGGAGGATTTACATTCTGCCGATAAGGTCTGTCGATGTTGATCTAAAAGTTTGGCTTCTTTCTTGCTCTGTTTAAGCGATTTGGAGGTCATGTTTAATCGAAATGAAAGTTTTACATAAAAGTGACCCGATTGTTTGTTTTCAAGTAAAGTTAATGGGCTTCATGCAAGTTTAAATTGAAAACGTATGGGAGTGAGAGACTAACACGTCTACTCCATTAGCCCACCCAATTGGTAGTCTAATTCAATTTTGTGCCTCTACAATACCTGACAAGTCTTGTTGTCAACCCCAGCTGTAAGAGCAACAAATAATAACTTGACTTCTAGTTGATTATTTGGAAAAGTGGCAGAAGGTAGATTTTTCAGATGAATCATCTCGACCTGCATCAATCATCACAAACACTGCAGAAGACCTACTGAAACCCACATGGACCCAAGATTCTCACAGAAATCAGTCAAGTTTGGTAAAGAAAAATCATGGTTTGGAGTTACAATCAGTATAGGGGCATGCGAGAGATCTTCAGATTTATCTATCTGATCTAATGAATGTTTGAAATGACCGCGCAAAAAAAAAAACCTATACTGCGCATGATCGGTGACCTTGTTGTTTTTTTAAGGAGGTGTTTCCCAAACACCGACCAAGTCACGCCCATTTTACATCGTGGTAATGAAACCCCTGGAATTTAGTACATGCCAGAGCTTTACGCTGCAACTGAAACTATTGATTCTGTCCTTTCTAGTACTTAAAACACAGTTGCTCTGTTACATTTAAAGAAGATTGTGGGGGACAACGCCATGGCACAATGAGCAAACTCGTGTCCTAAAGAAAGAAAAATAGAACATAGATAGGAAGAGTGCAAAACTAAAGTTTTTTGTTTGGTCTGGAAAGAAAGTATACTTAACTTAGAAAAGATTTAAAGGTTGCCAGATCAGCTCATTTTGCAACTCTAATAGAAGAAAACAAACACAATCCTTGTTAAATACAATGATTCATTCATTCATTTTCTTTTCGGCTTAGTCCCTTTATTAATCTGGGGTCGTCACAGCGGAATGAACTGCCAACTTCAAACTAAACCGCCAACTTCAACCTAAAACCAGCGACCTTCTTGCTGTGAGGCGACAGCACTACCTACTGTGCCAATGTATCGCCTAATACAATGATCAATCTAAATAAAAAAGCATCAGCAAACATTTCTCAACACAGCAGTAGTGACTTTATGAATTCTTTTGCATCCAAGATTGATGATATCAGAGATAAAATAAGCACCATGAATTTATCCTACAGTCTCATACCAAAAATTTCTGATTCTGAGCAGTTGTTAAGGAAGACCTATCTAAAATGGAAAAATACTCCAAATCAACAATGTCGATATACCGAACAAATTATTAAAACTATTGTTCTTCGAAGTTGCAGAACCTCTTCTTAACTATTTGAAATCATCCCTGATTTTAGGATATGTGCCTAAAACCTTAAAACTAGCAGTCATTAAGCCTCTTATAAAAAACACAGCTTGATCCCAAAGAATTAGTAAATTATAGACCCAACCTCTGTCTCATTAAAAATGATAGAAAAAGTCAATTGTTCCTTCCCACAGAGAAACAATAGTTCTGAGAAATTCCTATCCGGATTTAGAGAACTTTATAGCACCGAAACAGCACTCCTAGGAGTAATGACCTGCTCTTATCATCCGATCATGGTTGCATTTCTCTTTTAGTGTTGTTGGACCTTGCTGCATTTGATACTATAGTTAATAACATTCTCCTAGATAGGCTTGAAAACTATGTTGTTATTATTGGAACTGCATTGGCTAGGTTCAGGTCTAATCTATCTGAACGTTATCAATTTGTGCCAGTTAATAAATAGGTGTCATACAGATCAAAAGTACCCTGTGGGGTACCACAAGGCTCAGGTCTTAGTCCCTTTCTTTTTTCATTAAATATGCTACAATGGGGTGGCATGGTGGCGCAGTGGTTAGTGCTGTCACGGCTGAGTCAGGTCTTTTGCAGTATTTATATGATTGGGATGCAATTCAACAGATTCATCTGAAAAAAATCTACCTTCTGCCACTTTTCCAAATGATCAACTTAAAGTCAAGTTATTATTTGTTGCTCTTGCAGAAGGGATCAGCGACAAGGCTTTTGTCAGGTAGTGTAGGTTGGCTCACCGAATAGTCATCACTTTTGCACACTAATCTCAAGATCCTGGGAGTGTGATCACATTCAACATGGAGCATTGCCTTCTTCTGGGAATTACTGCATGGTACCTCGAAAACAAACATCTAGAGCTGCAGGTTCGTTGACATCTACCACATTTGCAAGATTTTACAGTCTTCTGTTAGTAAGTTCCCATCTGGTGAACCTTTGGAGTTCCTCCAAGGCCCCCAATTCCTGACTTGGCGGAAGACTTTGGTGCTGGCCAATTACATTCTGTGGTATTCTTTCTAGGTCAAGCAGCATTTCGAAAATTGGGTTCTTGTATGCATGGTTCCCTCCCTTTAAGTCCATGTGTGCTTAGTCATCTACCATGAGGTTCCCCACGGCCTCAGTTTAGCTAGGTAAAGCTCAATACGACAACCCTAAGTTTGAAAAATTCCTGGTAACTAGGGTCTGGAGAAATTGGATTGTTATGCTTTTGATGGTGTTTTTTTGGGGGGGCTTTTTACTGCTTTGTTATAGAAACATCTTTGCCTAAAGTTTTGTGCGCTTTGTTGTCTCCTAACTAATCTGAAAATAAAATAAACAGTGTCCATGTGAATACTTTTTTTTTTAAAAAAGAGTATAACAGAGTATGTTAACAAATTACTTAAATGACATTACTTGCTCAGGTTGTTGCTGGATTTCTAATCTCTATTAGCTTACAACATGACATCTTTTATTAAAGAGAACACATAGTGCACATTTCCGCTGCTAAGCCATTGTTATATACCAGTAGTGTTGAACCCTTTTGCATGGTAACTCTGGCACACATAATGTAGGCACAGACCAATAGTGTTAAGCTTTATAGGATTGTAGTAAAAGCACACAAAAATACAGCAGTTATACATGCAGTCTAAAGGTAAACATGTGGTGTTATGGCTGTTTGGAGCAGCTGCAGTACATGTCTTGGAGGTAGATTTGATTGCTTGGGGAGTGTTTAGTCAAATGCTTGCCCATATTTGTTGATATAGTATAGCAGCAGCACAGAAAACTACCAAGACCAAATAGTCTATATTAACATTGACATATCACCACGCCAGTCTCTCTAAAATTGACAAGATGGAAATACCAATTTATCTTATTAAACTCCACATGGTTCAGAGTGAATGGTTCTTAACTCAGTCTGCTAGTAATTGCAAGCTTATCTACAGTACATAGCACAGCAGACTGAAAGATGTCACATTAGCACCCAGTGAATGCTCAGTACTTCTTGACATTGTTTGTCATTAACAATCTGCAGTGCACTTTCAGAAACAATTCTTAACAGTAGATATAATATTGAAAGCTGGTTAATATTAGAACACAAAACTGTCACTCGCTATGCACACAAAATGTTTGAATGCAAAAGTGAAAGTGAACAGCGAGTGAACATGTCATTTACAAGCAATTTCAATAGAGCATATTACAGTTTTTCTTGTTTGCTTAGACCTGGTTAAAGAAACTAGGAACCATTTTCCTCATCACTATCCCAGCGGAGCTGAAGCTATGTCTTGCAAATGTGTATACCTAGCCTGATCTCACGAGAAAACGTAAGTATTTTACGTTTTGACAGTTTAGTGGCTAATTCGTACGAATTCGTACGAGTTCAGTCGTACGATTTTAAAAAGGAGGCGTGGCACCTAACCCCACCCCTAAACCCAACTGTCAATGGCAGATGAGCAAATCGTACTAAATTGTACGAATTAGATCATACGAATTCATACGAATTAGCCACTAAATCAAAAAGTTACGAATTGCCGTGAGATTTTGTTGGTATACCCTTTCTCTTTGGATTGATACATTTTCCAGCTTAAACAGTTAACATGGATGTCATTCAAGCAGTCCAAACCCCATTGTTTTAGCTATGGTAACCAAACCGAAACCATCTATTCCTAACCATTAGACACTACCAAGATCAGTGTGTGATCTCTGAAGCACCGGTTTGACACTCCTTCATACAAATCTTCAATTAGCAATCAGTCTGCAAACCTCATAAAAAAGGTGGCTGGTCTATGTTGTTCTTTGCCAGCATGGATGGAGGAGGTCATGTGGCTATGTCTTATAATCCCAATAGATTTGACTCTAGATTTGTGTTTTCTGTAATATTTACAGTATTTAATGGGGTTCTTTTTGTTGTTTTCTACAGTATTTCAGTTTCCAGCCACAGACATGAACATCAGTGAAATTTTAATCAAAGCTTTTCTTATTCTGGATCCAATTCTTTGCAAAAAGGCAAATTTGTCATAGCCTACATAGAAAGTCAACAAACGGCAATGGCAATAGGCTACAATGTCAAGCAATGGTGCACTGATTTGTGTATTTTGTATTTTGTTGTCCATTGTGTAATGATTGATTGAAAGAGCTCATATGCTTATTTGCAAGTTGTGTAGTTTGAAGGCAAAATTAGCTTTTGTTGCATATTTAAATGTTTGGAGCCTTTTGCAATCTTTTTTAAATCTTTAGAGCCTTTTGCAAACAAAATGTGTCATTTTAACCATAAGTGCTGCTGTTTAGGCCTGTGTGTTAACTGTTTTGAAAATGTGAAGTTTCTGTTGACAACTGGTTCAAAGCAATCAAGAAAAACTGTAATAGGGGTTCCTTTCCTTTTACATGCAGAATTATAATGTTTGCAGATTCATTCATTCATTCTCGAGGAAGTGAACTGTAGACACATTTTCCACAGGTGTTTTTCTCACAGTCACTGTAATTTCACAAAACAGCAGTGTGTTGTCAGCTGTGAGCAGAAGCCTAGATATGCGCAATCCCATCTGTTCAATTAAGGGGATCAGCACATTCAGAGAGAAATTATTTTGTAGGAAAAAATGAACTTGATTAAATGTGATGAGTTATTTGACTTGCGAGAAACTTTCAGATGTGCTACAGAATGCTAAAGCAATAAAATTGGTAATATTGTGCTGCCCGCTGGCACTAGCAGTTTTACAGGACAATCATTTCAATTGAGAATGAATCAAACGAGTCACCGAGTCACCAGTCGTTCTCTATTTTAATTGTGAACTGATTATACTCCAGAATACAGCGAACTATTATTAGTAATAGAAATCATATTATTGCAAAACACACATAACCTTCTGAATCCAATGAATGGATTTGCAATGAAGAACAGACATTCTGTACAGACCGCAAAACAGACATAACAGTTAGCAAGACTGAATTTTACACACCAACAATGGGAAATTCTTTGAAGCCAAGTTGTTCAAGATCACAACACAGGGCACAGTGCTTTGCAAAGGTTTTCAGACCCTCTCATTAAACCGAGTTACAAATCCAATTTTAAATAAAATGCTTTACATTTTTATAAAAATCCAAATGGTATATTCAGTACGATATAAAGCTATTATGCAGGCAATGACAGCTGCAAAGCCGGCTCCATAAAAGTCTTTTGTGTGATATACACAGCTCTACTGAGGTGTAATTGTATTCTTTTTTTCCCAGGCAGATTGATATTTCAGTGTAGTCATTGACTCTGCAGCACCAGATATTCACAGTTAGGCTGAGTTCAGGGATTTGACAGGGCAATTCTAGGAAAATCACCTCTTAGGACACTCCATTGTTGAACTGGCCTTGTGCGTGGGATCATTTTCGAGCTGAAAGATATTCTAGAATTATTCATTCTTCTTTTTTTAACAAGATGCCAAGTCCTTGCTTTTAAAAAGCAGCCCACTGCATGACAGCCCATATTATATATATACACCACATATAATATATACTATAATGACATGTTTACATCCATCTATTCAACATTTATAATAATTTGTCATTGTTTACTAGTGAAAAACTGATCTATATTATTATCTGTAATGTATAATGTGTTATATAAATAAACTACTTGACTTTTCCTTTTTTTAGTTGTTTGATTTAGGTGAATTCCTTCCTGTTTAATTAAAATTAAGGTGCACTGAACTTTTTTCTGCATGTTGTGACTTTGGCATCTCTTAAATTTGATCTTAAATGTAAAATGTTAAATGATTTGCATTTAACAGACCATAAAACATTGGTAACACCTTGATTTTTTGTAATTTTATTGTATTTACTAACCTGAACAAACAATAAACAATACATTCATTACAGTATTTTCTAATCTTTGTTAATGTTAGTTAATCCAAATAGTCATTCATTGCTAATCTTAGTTAACTAGTGCATTAACTGGAGGTAACAAGCACAAATTTGGATTTTAATAATTAATTTGATAATCTAATTTAATAGTAATAATTTATGAATCTTAGATCACTTACTTAGTGAATCTTGAAATTAACATCAACTACAAGTTGTTAGGCAAGTGTTGTTCATTCTTAGTTCATGTTAATATTAAAACAAATTATAACATTTACTAATAGAACCTTACTGAAAAGTGTGGCAAAAACGTTTTCTTATAAAACCCTAACTTACACTGAAGTAGCAAATTAAAGGGATATAAACACATCTGTACATGACCCTAGACCAGGGATGGGCAAACTCGATCCTGGAGGGCCGGTGTCCCTGCATAGTTTTGCACCAACCCTAATCAAACACACCTGCTTGTAACTTTCTAGTGATCTTGAAGACACCAATTAGGGTGTTCAGGTGTGTTTGATTAGTGTTGGAGCAAAACTCTGCAGGGACACCGGCCCTCCAGGATCGAGTTTGCCCATCCCTGCCCTAGACAGTACAACATTTTTTTTTTTTAATGCAATTAAGAAATGAATACTAGTATTAAGGACTTTGAGTTTTATATATAGATGCAACCATTTCCATCCATTTGCATTACAAAGTTTAACTTCAAATATTAAGCTTCTTATGATGCATGTTTGTCGGTCAAAAAATAAACGGGTACGGTTTCTGTAATGAACTGACTGTGTTTTATAAATAATAGCTTTGTAAATTGGTCATGACTTTTTATCATTACAACAGATGATTTTCATGCTTTATACTAAACAAGTGAAATGGTTTTTGATGAACCCACTTCAGACTCTGCTGCTTAGGTTCAGCTAGGTAGGTCATTCCACCAACAGGGAACAATAACAGTTAAAGTCCTTGAAATTGATTTTGACCCAATGGAAAGGCAACACAAGCTCTGTAGGGGAATAGTATGTGTTGAATTTAGGTTTGGGTGTTTTTTTGTAGGTAATCTTTGAATTTGGATTTGATGAGAGCTAACAGTCCAAACCATAGGCTGTAATAAAACTTGGATATAGTATCCGTGTAGTTACCTATCGGTTAGTAAACAGCAATTTTGTAACCCAAAATGGGTGGAACTGTCAGCGCATCTTAATTTTAAATGACCAAAGATGCGAGACATGGGTGGAGCTAGATATGCCTGATTGCATTTTATTTTAATTGTTTTATTTTTTCTAAGGGTGAAAACACTGTATGTCATCTTTGTTAAATTAACATCGTATTCAGCTCACATATACTTTATTTATGTGATCATTGAATTTAATCTTATAAATTCAAAAGTTTGAACCCATGTTAAGTTGATTAATCCAAGTTAAGTGATAATGGTTTCATGGAGAAAAACACTTAATGAGTAATTACTTTCATATACTTCCAAGATAGTCTGTGTTTGTCAATTTATGAAATGTGGGCATACTATTAAATGACCATAATATTTTATAGTCTACAGCTAATCAATCTAAATAGGTTAATTTCTAAACAAAATTATATTAGAATATCGGTCCCCAATATCCAGTGGGGTAAATAAGTATTGACCATGCCACCATTTTTCTCAGAAAACATATTTCTAAAAGTGCTGTTGACTTTTCACCAGATGTTGCTAACAACCAACGAACCCCATATATGCAAATAAAACAATATTAATTAGTTTACAAATTAGGTTATGTGTAATAAAATGAAATGACACAGGAAAAAGGTATTCAACACATGAAGAAAGGGAGGTGTAGAAAGGCAGTGAAAGCCCAGACAGCAGCTGAAATATCTTAGTAGTTCTTTAGCAACCCTCTGCCCTTCATCAACTAACATTAGCTGCTTCAGTCCAACATCTACATTGCCAGGATGATGATGAAATCAGAATAGACATTTCAGCAAGACAATGATCCAAAACACAGCCAAGGACATGCTCAAATGCTTTCAGAAAAAGAAAATCAAGCTGTAGAATGGCCCAGCCAATCACCTGACTTCAATCCAATAGAAAAAACATATTTAAGATCAGATTTAATAGATGAAACCAACAGAACCATTATATTTTTGCACTCTGTTGAAGTCTACGAAAAACTCACACCTGAGCAATGCATGTGACTTCATTCTCCATGCATTAAAAGATGTGTCTTTAAGCTGCAATCAACAAAAAAAACTTTTAAATAAAGGGTGAAATATATTCAGTACTTTCTCCTTGTGTCATTCCATTGTTATTGGACATAAAAAGTTCGGATTTTTGTTTTATTTTTATGTTTGTATTGTTTTGGGTTTTTACAAAACGCTGGTTCAATTTCATGTCAACAACTCCTTTAGTAATATTATTCCCAGAAAAAAAAAACATGACCTATATATATATATATATATATATATATATATATATATATATATATATATATATATATATATATATATATATATATATATATATATATATATATATTCGCTGAACTTTTACCTATTTCTTTCATATATGACAGTTATGCATCACATTAAGCTAATTAGTTTGTTTACGTCAAGACTATAATCCAAAATGGATGGAAATTTTAAATTAGATTTCCTTGTTTTGGAGAATATGCAACCATATAACATGCTAAAAATCACTAGGCATCTAGGCATCATGGTATCAAATCTTAACTGTGTGAGGACAATTACTACAATAAAAGTTAAAAACAAAACAAAAAAATGCTGCGAATGAAAAAAAAAGATTATGGAAAAGGATATAGTGTACAACTCACCTCTTTATAAGGTTAAAAAAGCACTTATAACATTAGATACAAGACAAGTTTGATGCTAAAGTCAGAAAACAGAATGTTTTGACTCATGAATCATGAATTTCAGATGACAGAACTCACAAGAGAGACTTCTCTCTTAATAACACAGATATACACAACATGATTATAAGCGTGTGGACCCATTTCCACTTAACAAATGTTACTATTAACTACACCCATTATAAAAAACATGTGAATAATATCAATAATACAACTACGCAATCTCCAAAAACAAACAGCATTAAAAGACTTGAGTTTCTCTGTTCCTTGATTATAACATTTGGAAGGCTGTTACATACTTGCATTTATTATGACAGCACATCATAAGTGTGTATTACCATTGTTTGTGGCTTTCCTTTTGCATCTGATGGAGTATTTGAACTTGGATGGAGATTTAAAATGCAGATAGCAGCAAAGGGAGAATAGGCGTATAACAATGTAAAAGTTTTCGCTGTCATCTTTAATAAATAAACTGAATCCTTGCTGAGGATTAATTTCTTCCAAACGTTTTTTTTTTTCTTGCTTGGAGCATAATTCTAACCACATTTTGTGAAGTTTATGCTTAACATGAAACTGTGTGTTAAGAAAACACTGCATTAAAGAAGTATTTTGTTGTTAAAATAATAAGGTAATACTTTATTTGATGGAAGTATTCATAAGTCCCTACACATTTGTAATCATGACATGACATTGTCATTTTATGCATGCTTAGGACAACTCATTTGCTCAGTTATGTCATTTTAAATGCAAATCTGACACTGTTTGAGACATTACCAAGACAACATAACTTGTCATAAATCTTTCATAAACATGATGGTCATGAAGCCATTTTAATTGTGTGATAAATATTTTTCTGATCACTTTTTTCAGTGGAACAAACTAAATTTGAAATCAAAATTTCTCAGTAAATGTGGCAATACTCTGTCAAATAATTTAATAACAAAGTCAGTCATTTTTAATGGCATTTTAATGATAGCTGAGATAAAAAAAATAAATAAAAAATTAATTACAATGTGATTAATGACCTTCAGCAGGCTAGGATAAGAATCAGCAGTCCGAGGCCATGGTGCTCCGCTGGACAAAGGTGGCTTGCCATCTTTAGGTTGAAGGAAAGTCCTTACCCCAGGTAGAGGAGTACCTTGGGGCTTTGTTCATGAGTGAGGGAACATAAGATTGACAGGTGGATCAGTGCAGCAGCAGCAGTATTGCGGTCGATGTACCAGTTCATTGTGGTAAAGAAGGAGCTGAGCTGAAAGGCAAAGCTCTCAATTTACCAGTCAATCTACATTCCTACTCTCACCTATAGTCATGAGCTTTGGGTCATAACTGAAAATACAAGATCTCGAATACAAGCAGCTGAAATGAGTTTCCTTTGCAGGGTGGCAGTGAGCACCCTTATAGATAGGGTGAGGAGCTCTGTCACCCGGGAGGAGCTTTGAGTAGAGCCGCTGCTTCTCCACATCGAGAGAAGTCAGCTGAGGTTGCTTAGGCTTCTGTTTCGCATGCCTCCTGCATGCCTACCTAGGGAGGTGTTCCAGGCATGTCCCACCGGGAAAAGGTTTCAGGGAAGACCCAGGACATGCTGGAGAGACAATGTCTCTCAGCTGGCCTGGGAACACTTCGGTATCCTCCAGGAGGAGCTGGAGGAAGTGTCTGGGGAGAGGGAAGTCTGGGGTTATCTTCCGAGACTGCTGCCCCGCGACCCGGCCCCCGATAAGCAGAAGAAAATGACATAAAATGAAATGAAATTTCATAACAATGTCATTAATATTTTTTCTTGAATCTCTTGGGCCCTCTTGAATCATGACACAATAATAGCAGCCTCATGACAATCATGTTTATGACAGGTTTATGACAGGTTTTATTGTCTTGATGATGTCATGACAACGACATTAAAAGGTTTTGTTTTCTTGGTAATGTCAAGTTGTCATGTCAAAGACAAAGACAAGTTATAATGTATTTGCTTATGTGAGATCATCATAAAGACATTTCAAACAATTTCATCTTTGCATTTCAAGAGTTCACACTTAGCTGATGATTGATTATAAAGTGTGTTTGACATGCTGTCCTGGGAGAGAGCCCTGAGCTCATAAGATCCTCGAGCCCGGGACTCCCTCTCGTTTGCAGGGCGAGAGGGGAGTTTGAGGTCAGGTAGATCTCGAGAACTCCCCTGCTTATTTGTTGCTAATGACGGATTAGAGTTTGCTATGAAGAGATATACTGCTGACTAAGAGCTCATCTATGGTGCCAATTTGGTTTGGTCAATTCACTTATGTTGGATGTCTTTGGATGGTGGGAGTAAATCGGGGGGCCCACGGAAACCCACTTGAGCATGGGGAGAACATGTAAACTTTGCACAGAAATGTCAACTAGCCTGGTAAAGACTCGAACCAGTGACATTTTGGCTATGAGGCATCAGTGCTAACCACTGGGCCGCCGTGCTGCCATATCTAGGAAAAGGAAGGAGGAGTAGGGGTGAAAGGGGGATTCTTCAAGACGAAGATAACTAAGGTGAGAAACTCTGGTTATTTATAGTGAGATAGGAATCCTCTGATTGGTGAAACATCTGTTAGCTAATGAAGGACCAGCTGTGGACAATCAGGTGATCCTCTCGAAATTAGTTTAAAAATAAACTTCACTTAAAATGGCAACTGAGTGAATGCCACTTATGCCAAGTTTAGACTGCATGATTTTAGCCCTGATTTCCCCAACAGATTTTGAGAAATCACAGACAAATGCCTGAAATCACAGGCAACTCCAACCCAGGCTCATTCTGAAAATGTAGTCTTGTGGACGTTTCTGGAGACTGCGAAATACGTAGCCGGGGGTACGTCCGGCTGCATTTAATTTTTTTAAGCGAACGCTGCGGGGCGGTGTGACGCCTCTCCTTTTGGCGCTTGCCGGCCGGCCGCTGGGCTCCGTGTGGAGGGCTTTCCCGCTGCAACCAGTTTATCCGGTTAGCTCTTCGTGTACTTTGGTGGACTCGAGGCGCAGAAAGGGGCTGACCACGACGACGTCCGGGGAAGAGCGGTTCCAGAAATCAGGTAAGAAAACAAAATCCAAAAAATGAAGCGAATAAGTTCATCACAGGGTGAGAATGTGGTCAAAATCCGAGAACGTGGTAAAAATTAGACGAGGGCTTTTCTTTTTCTGGACGGCTTTTGTGAATCGTCGTTGGTTGGGTTTAGGGACGGAGGAGGGTGGGTCAGCTGATTGGCCAGTCGCACGGTCAATCATACTGTCATCCAGGCAGACAGGCGGAAGGTCGTTCGACAGCGGCCTCTAGCGGGTTTACGCGAGGACGGCGCGGGAGAAAGCGCGCACAGCGGCCTCTCGCGGATTCGCGAAAACAAAAACTGCAAAAATACGTACCTCCCGGGACGTATTTCGCGGTCTCCAGAAATGTCCTCGGGACTACGTTCTCAGAATGAGCCTGGGTTGGGCAAATCGGTGCTCGTTCATGGGAGTAACAATCACACAGTCACTACGTGACCTCGCTTTGTTTTCATGTCACCTCTCGCGTGTGTTTGGTTGTGAGACGTAGTTCGTGGACTGAGACAAAGTTGACTGTGATTCTTCCTATTGTAAAGTCTAGCAGTGTGAAACCCCCTGTTGGCGATCCATCTTGCAGTGTAAACACACCAGCGATGAAACTCTACCCCAGAGTCATGCAGTGTGAAAACATCTGTGACACGACTACTTTGAAAATCCTTGCAGTCTCAGCATCAATGACAGTTGTCACAAGCATAAAATCTCATGTCATGTCCGTCACGATTATAAAGGTTCACGAACACACCCTTCAAGTAAAGCATGACCAATGATCATTACACAATTTAGTTTCTCTTTTCAGATTTTTTTAAGGCAAAACAAACAAAGATGAACACTGCTTTCTGCATTGCGTCCACATACTTTCATGTCATGTAGTGTATATCATGAGAAAATCAAACACGACTCAGGCGTGAACAGCAGAAGCAGAGTGCGATGGCGAAGTGAAAGTGCTGTTTCTTGACCAGCTCTGTTTTATACCACACGACGAGCAAAATCAATAGAGAGGACAAGAAATGATGATCCTTGGGTCAGCACTCTGAGAAACTGAGCCGGCATCAATTGTTTTAATGAACAGCTTGGCCAAAGCAGTGAGCAGTATCTCATCACCGTCCCTCCTTTCCATTCTATACATCAGTCTCTCATCCTAGAGTTCTCTCTTCACACATCTAGAGTGTGTTTTATTTTTTCCCCAGGCGAAAACTGTGAGTGCTGGTCAAACATCCCCAGAGTGCTGCATTAGAAGATAAAGGCTGTCCAGGCAGAGCTGCCAAATGATGTCAGGATCACAAGCTGATAAGAAAATTCGTTACATACAGTATCGGTGAAGATGAGTGTTGTTGATACATAAAAGTACAATAAAATACACAGATAAGTGCAGTGGGCATCTCAAAGCAGTGGGGATGCCTCAAGAGTGCAGCATTGTGTGCCATTTTACATGATGCTACAACATTTAGCTACAGTGAATGATCAAATTCAATCTGATCTGACAACAGAATTTGGATTAGTGACTGTGGAGTGTCATTTTTTAAATAAGCAAATAAGGCATAACAATGAAGGTTGCTTTGCACAGTCAGTGTACGCTACACCTCATACAGGCACACATTTGAGATCCGAAATCTGTCTTTTGCTGACAGTAGACCTACAAAACGAATTCAGCTTTCTTTACATGGCACGTAACGACACAATATCAGTTTATATTATACACTCTCAGATTAATGAACACCTGGATTTGACTAAATGTGTTCAATAAATAAATCAAAAATTAATTCCTTAATGTATTTGGCTGTTCAATGAATGCTTTCAATGTCACATGTTCCTAAACTGATGTGTGTGTGTTGAAACCAATGCAATCTCATGGCAGTTTGTAACTTTTTAATCAAGTGGCTAATTTGTACAGTCTTATTTGTGCATCCGCCAATGTGAAGTTTGGGTGCATGTCTGTTACAGTTTTGTATGAAATAACCCAGTGGCGGACTGGCACTGTATTTTCTGCCAGGAAAGGTATTACCTTAGACCACCTATGTGACCGGTAAGTGAAAAGGAGGGTGTTGGAGTTGGGTGATCGATCAGTAGGTGAAACAGAGGGGGAGGGGGGTTTTGGGGGGTGATCGATAAGTGAAAACCGGGGATTGGGCAGGCCAGATTTGCTACTGACCATCCCAGATTCACTGGAAATGTCCCAGTGCTCCCTATAGCCAGTCTACTCCTGAATTAAACCATATGTATTTGTACGAATTAGCCACTTTTCTGATAATACGTTAAATAGTTACGCTTCGTCATGAGATTGGGCTGATGAAAACATAAGTAAAATATTTGATAGTTTAAATAACCTATGAGAAACTATGGCTGGGCAATGTATACAAATTTGACAATTTATTCATGGTGCAGGAAAGACAAAAATGTATAACTGTGAATCATATTAATTTGATGTGTTCATTTCTAAAATGCTGTCATACTTTTGCATGAAAGTGTTTAAACAACAGTTGCGCACCAAATAACACACTGTACACTATGTACTTACACACTAGTGCACTTCAACACTCAATTGTATAGTGTATGATATTCAGACCCCATAGTTTTTTGCGATTTTGCAATCACTGAATTCAATGCGAAATCAATAAAAAGTAGCATTTTTTGTGATCCTCCAAAAATCTTAATTTAAACACAAAATAATCATAAAAAATCTATTAAAATATCCAGTTCTAAACCATATAATCATCATAGGATGATACAATCATAGGACATTATTTTTGCTTGACATATATGGCTGGTATTATGATGTGCGTCAAATTGATAAATGATTTCGTTTAACTCCTGTCATTGACGAGAGAAAACGCTTCCCTGCCATTGGCAAGTTTTATGGCAATCTGTATTTTAGGGGTATAATAGTAGGGGAGTCCATAACGCAAGTCCTGAGTGAGGCAAATGACGTCAGATGATTCAGGGAGTGAAATCTGAGAAAGAGAAAGTAAGATCGAGAGTAAAAATAAGAGTTGTACAACCTTCCTTTGGCTTAATCCCTGTTGTTTTAAATCTTGTCTAGACAAGGGACCAAAATAAAGAAGCTTTATTTTTATAATTTGGCATGAAGATTGCACATCTAGGCTACCTAATAAGGTAAATAATATATATATGTTTTATATAATTTAAATATATATATATATATATATATATATATATATATATATATATATATATATATATATATATATATATATATATATATATATATATATATATATATATATTATTTATTATTTATTTATTTTTTTTCTCTGCAAATTTAATTTAAAATTTTTCTGCAAATTTACTACCACCACACAGTTACCACAATTTTAATCGCAAAAAAATTATGAAAAATTAGGGGGTCTGGATATAATCATAGTGTCATCCAAAATGGAACACTAATATTATTTATCTAAACAGAAATTCTAACCATTTCCCAGGCAACATTTAATGGTTGCCAAATATGTTAAATAAAAGACCAAACTACCAAATAGTACCTGTCGTGAGTGCAACCAGATTCACCATTGGGATATAATCACTTATATGGGAGAATTTTGCTTGGAAACTCCAAAATAAATTAAAGGAACGTAATCTCAGCTCCCGATAGCTCCTGCCCTTTTTGCTAGCAAAGCTGCTACTGTTGAGTGCATGAAGTGTTTAACATTCTACGCTTCTTTTTTAACAGCTGAATCATGTGTACATCATATATTTAAAGTCCATTTTTCTTGAATTTTGACAATTTTCAGTGTGAATCCACTACTTATCTACGCCATTCTGCACCATTGTGCAGTGTAAATAATATAAGTATGCAATTTGGGACGCACATAATGTTTTAATAGCACCTCTAATATAGATTTTGGTAGTAAAAATGTATTTAGTTTTTAAGTTTAGTTAATTCCTGTACATTTATTTATTCAAAATTTCATTCAGCTATTTATTTGCATTTATTTATTTCCGTGTAGATATTTTTAATCGCCCGTTTAGTACAAAAAAACGAAATGTTGATATACTATATTTTGTTCCATTTCCACAAAACACAGTTTTGCCTTCCACTGCACTGATTTTACATTGTTTTGTTCTATTTGAATTTATTTTAGGTGCAAAATGCCCCATAAGCCATTTCAGACCAAATTATATAAACATAAAAATCATCAAAAGCCAGCCCTAATGTGAATGCATCTGACGTGATGAAAGATTGAACATGTTTGTAACGTGTTTTGCTGATGTGCCCCCGAAAAAAATGTAAACTACTTGATTTTCCAGGCGAGTACAAAATGAGAGCATGCAACAATCAACATCAGATTTGTTAGATGTTCGTCAGAGTTTCGATGTTTCCTCATGGTGTAGGGTAGTTACTTTCCTCAGACAACTGCAGTTTGAAATCACCATCGGAATGATTTGTTTGCCACTGCATGGCAAGTGTTTTTACATTGTGATAAAGTGGGAACTAGCCAACAGAGTGGTAGTGCTAGGGAATATTCGGAAAGAATGGGAGTCTGGGTCACGACAGCTGCCACTCCGGACTGAAAAATTTGATGGGGTGTGTCTTAGCCCACTTTGCAAAAACTGCCTTTTCGGTGATAAAGCGATGGCCGCCGTAAGGAGCGCTCTCATGCAGGAGGTATTCTGCACATTCGTCACGACTCCCTGCTTCATAGTAGTGGTATGGCACCTTCTTGTATCCTTCTGATCTAAAAAGAAAAAAATACAGTATTCTGTTATTTCATTGAATCATTCAAGCTTTAGTAGTACAATTTTAAAAAGAAACACTGGTTAACTTTCTTTTGTTAGATGAATTTTGGTTTATTTGTTTGATTGAGGAAAAAAACAAACCAACAGCAACCAACCAGAGATACTTTTAGAAGATTATTAATGACCAGGGCTGCATTTCCAGATAATGTTGTCTCTTAGTAGGCTTCGAAGACTCTAAAGGTACATCTTAACTTTTATTATAGATACATGTTTGTAGACTTAGATGCCATTAAGAAGTGATAAAGTACACTTCCTGACAAAAGTCTTGTCGTCGATCCTAGTTGTAGGAGCAACAAATAATAACTTGACTTCAAGTTGACCATTTGGAAAAGTGGCAGAAGGTAGATTTTTCTGATGAATCATCTGTTGAATTGCAACCTAATCATCACAAATACTGCAGAAGACCTACTGGAACCCACCAGGACTTAAGATTCTCACAGAAATCAGTCGAATTTGGTGAAGGAAAAATCATGGTTTGGGGTTACATTGAGTTTGGGGGCATGCAAGAGATCTCTAGAGTGATCAGCCTGAGGTATCAAGACATTTGTGCTGCCCATTACATTACAAACCACAAGAGAGGGCAAATTCTTCAGCAGGATAGCACTCCTTCTCATACTTCAGCCTCCACATCAAAGTTACTGAAAGCAAAGAAGGTCAAGGTGCTCCAGGATTGGCCAGCCCAGTCACCAGTCATGAACATTATTGAGCATGTCTGGGGTAAGATGAATGAGGAGGCATTGAAGATGAATCCAAAGAATCTTGATGAACTCTGTGAGTCCTGCAAGAAAGCTTTCTTTGGCATTCCAGATGACTTTATTAATAAGTGATTTGAGTCATTGCAGAGATGTATGGATGCAGTCCTCCAAGCTTATTGAAGTCATACACAATATTAATTCTTTTTCCACTGCACCATGACTTTATATCCTATACTGTACATTATTTCTTTTAAGTTACACGACTTTTGTCTAAGCAAAGTCAGACCTTACTGTCCTAATTAAATAATTAAAAATCAACTATCATATTTTATTTTAGTAAAATAAGCATAATCTAGAGGCCTTTGCCTTTCATATAAGCCAAGTGAAGTTATTATTTGTTGTTCCTAAAACTTGAATACGCGACAAGACTTTTGTGAGGTGTATGGATAGAGGGGTCCAGAACAACCTTAAGAAAGAATCACTTAAAGAGGGTATATTAAAAACTAAAAAAAATGTTGGGAAACAATGATAAAGTTCAGCTTAAGGAACAACTTAAAGTTTCAGTGGAACATTCCCTGTTAGCTGCTTGAACACTCTATATATTTTGCCAATAAAATATTTATTCTTATATTACAACCACAAATCAGAAAAAGTTGGGACAGTATGGAAACCGCAAATAAAAAACAAAGTAGTGAATTCTAAATTAACTTTGACTTATACAACAAACATTGTTTAATGTGTTCTTCATGCTTTTTATTGTTTTGCTTACCCTGCTTACCCTTCGGCCAATCAAAATCAAAAATTTCAACAGACCATGGAATAATTGTTAATAAATCATGCATATTAAGGTCTATGATGTACATAGCAGTGTCGATGCTTTGAAATTTTAAGTCCGTAGAGTATTGCTGTGGAGAAATATTAGTTTAGAAGGCATTTATCTATTTTATTTAGTTCTTTAAATTTTGTTTTGCCCTCAAATAAATTGCCTTTTTTTCTTCTCAGTGGCACCTGTTGAATTTTAATTACAAGAGATCTAGCAAGGTCAACTGCAACAACAACTCAGCACATTATGCTAAAATAGATACTTCCCAGCTGAACTGTCTTTCATCAAAATGACTTTGTTGCAGCCACTGTTTTTTCATTTGCCAATCTTTAGAGGTGACTGGGGGTTGCTGTGGAATGAAAATTGCTCATTGTTTAGGAAGAGTAGAATGAATAAATGGATGGAAAAAAAATTGTAAATAATAGCTATGTTACAAACACGCTAATCACATAATTACACTCATTAATCCTTCAACAATAGCACTCCCTATTTATTCTTTATCACTCTCTTTGTCTTGCTTGCTGGCTTGTTTGTTTGTTTATTTTTTTTTAAGAAATAAATTAAAAAATCCTACATGCAATGCAAATCTAACTGAGATTTGTGACTGCATCAACATATTGTCATTTTTCTGGTGATTTGAAGTGGGTCTAATCAATGGTGGAAAGAGTACTGAAAAATCATACTCAAATAAAAGCACTATTACTTGCCTAAAAATGTAGTGCAAGTAGAGTAAAATTATCTGTTGTAAATATTACTCAAAGTGTAAGTAAAAATTTGCCATTTTTTAAGTACTTAAGAGTAGTGAGTAGTGAGAATTACGCTTTAAAAAGCTGATGCATTTACATGTAATTTGTGGATATGTGTGTAAGTTTGGGTAACTGTTTGGCCTTCTGTTATGAGATTCTTGCAGTGGAGGCTTAAGACCAAGGAGTTTTCCTCATGGGGTAACCCATATTGTATCATCAGGGCAATGTGCTGGTGTTCTCATGACTTTTGTTGTAGAAGAAAAATTGGTTCTTGTCCCAAGGACCCATGCTGTAGGTTCTTCATTATTCCAGAACACTTACAGCACATGCGTCCCTCATGATGTAGAGCAATTCAAGAAGGATGGTTGACTCAAGGTCTCTTGAAGAATTATCATCTGTCTTGTCCCATAAATTGCCTGTGGATGATAGCACTGAGGAAGTTCCAAACATCATGATTTCAACATCTATCATGTTTTAGGTAATTAAGACAATGCATCTCACATAAATCTTCAGGAGTGTTTGTGATTGCATCTGATTTGTAGATCCTGTTGGCAGTTTGGGTAACCATTTAGCCTTCTGTTATGAGATTCTTGCAGTGGAGGCTCAAGACCAAGGAGTTTTCCCCATGGGGTAACCCATGTTGTATCATCAGGGTAATGTGCTGGTGATCTCATGACTTGTGTTGTAGAAGAAGAATGGGTTCTTGTCCCAAGGTTCTTTGTTATTCCAGAACACTTACAGCACATGCTTCCCTCATGTTGTGGAGCAATTTAAGAAGGATGCTTGACTCAAGGTCTCTTGAAGAATTATCATCTGTCTTGTCCCATAAATTGCCTGTGGATGATAGCACTGAGGCAGTACCAAACATCATGGTTTCAACATCTATCATGTTTTAGGGTATTGAGACAATGCATCTCACATAAATCTTTAGGAGTGTTTGTGATTCATCCTATTTGTAGATCCTGTTGGCAGTTTGGGATACTGTTTGTCCTTCTCTTATGAGATTCTTGCAGTGGAGGCTCAGGACCAAGGAGTTTTCCCAAAGAGGTAAACCATATTGCATCATCAGGGCAATGTGCTGGTGTCCACATGACTTGTGTTGTAGAAGAAGAATTGATTTTTATCCCAAGGATTCATGTTGTAGGTTCTTCATTATTCCAGAACACTTACAGCACATGCTTCCTTCATGTTGTAGAGCAATTCAAGAAGGATGGTTGACTCAAGGTCTCTTGGAAAATTATCATCTGTCTTGTCCCATCAATTGCCTGTGGATGATACCACTGAGGAAGTTCCAAACATCATGGTTTCAACATCTATCATGTTTTAGGTAATTGAGACAATGCATCCCACATAAATCTTCAGGAGTGTTTGTGACTGCATCCGATTTGTAGATCCTGTTGGCAGTTTGGGTAACCGTTTGGCCTTCTGTTATAAGATTCTTGCAGTGGAGGCTCAAGACCAAGGAGTTTTCCTCATGGGGTAACCCATGTTGTATCATCAGGGTAATGTGCTAGTGTTCTCATGACTTGTGTTGTAGAAGAAGAATTGGTTCTTGTCCCAAGGACCCATGCTGTAGGTTCTTTGTTATTTCAGAACACTTACAGCACATGCTTCCCTCATGTTGTGGAGCAATTTAGGAAGGATGCTTGACTCAAGGTCTCTTGATAAACATTCATCTGTCTTGGCCCATAAATTCCCTGTAGATGATAGCACTGAGGCAGTACTAAACATCATGGTTTCAACATCTATCATGTTTTAGGGTATTGAGACAATGTATCTCACATAAATCTTTAGGAGTGTTTGTGATTGCATCCGATTTGTAGATCCTGTTGGCAGTTTGGGATACTGTTTGGCCTTCTGTTATGAGATTCTTGCAGTGAAGGCTCAGGACCAAGGAGTTTTCCCAAAAGGTAAACCATATTGCATCATCAGGGCAATGTGCTGGTGTCCACATGACTTGTGTTGTACAAGAAGAATAGGTTCCTATCCCAAGGACCCATGCTGTAGGTTCTTTGTTATTCCAGAACACTTACAGCACATGCTTCCCTCATGTTGTAGACCAATTCAAGAAGGATGGTTGACTCAAGGTCTCTTGAAGAATTATTATCTGTCTTGGCCAATAAACTGTCTGAAGATGATGGCACTGAGGCAGTTCCAAACATCATGTTTTCAACATCTATCATGTTTTAGGTAATTGAGACAATGCATCTCACATAAATCTTCAGGAGTGTTTGTGATTGCATCCGATTTGTAGATCCTACTGTAAGCCAACAGCAAATTGCTCTTTATATGGGCAGTATGGTCATAGGAAAGTCATAGCTATGGAAATCTAGCTTTGCTAAAAACACATTCCAGGGGGAGCACATGGGTTATTGTTATTTTTTTTATTTATTTATTTGTCTTGGCTGAAATTTTGTAAACCAGCAGTGCATACAGATTAGAATTTAGACTTTAGACACCGCCAATGCCACCAAAGTACCATGATAGCAGTTCAAGAGCAGTCGGCTGACTCTAGCCAGAGTGGCTACACATGCTCTGAAGACGACATAACAATTTCATGATTGGCCAAATTCATTGCATGGTCAAGTGTGTTTCAGGATTATTCAAATTTGCATATTACAATGCAAATTGTGTCAAAGCACTTTACATAGATAATAATAAACACAATCTTTTACATAAATATAATAATAAAAGCAATAACAATATTTCAGATAGTGGAACATATTCAGTATAACAGGCAGACAGCAGATTAGTTGTGGAATGCTAGTGTAGTTCCAGTTTAGATTAAACTTGATTTAGATCAGCTTGTTCACACTATAGGACGCTGTTCCATTTCGCACTAGCAGTAACCAGTTCCTTTTCCGCTGTAACCAGTTTGTCCAGTGGCTCGTCGCGTATGTCAGAGAATTTGAGATGCAGGACGGAGTTGACCATGACAACGGGGTTTGAGTCTGGCAAAGAATGGTTTCAGAAAGCAGGAAAGACAAAAACAAAAGCCAAAAAATTAAACAAACAAGTAAATAACAGAGTGAGAATGTGGTAAAATCTGAAAATGTGGTCAAAATCAGGCTGCCGCGAGGGCTTTTCTTTTTCTGGATTGCTTTTCCAAACACTCTCGGTAGGGTTTAGGAAAGTGGGTTGGCGCTGGTCAATCAGTGCATTTTAAAACACTATCGGTTGGGTTTAGGGAAGAGGGTGGGTGGGGAGATCTGTCAGCCAGTCAGTGTGTCAGTCAACAGCGGCCTCTGCTGGATTTAAATGAGAAGAGCAGGTGCGAATGGCACTCGCAAGAGACATTTCAGATCTGAAAAAGCGTACACAGCGGTCTCTAGTGAATTAATGAAAACAGAAACTGCAAAAAACATAGCTCCTGGGACATATTTGGCACACTCCAAAAATGCGAGGTACGTAATCAGAATGAGCCTGGATTGGATTTGAAGACCAATTTAAACTCAATTTAGCAAAGTTAGCGAAATTCACTGTTTTTTTAAACTTTTTAAACACTTTTAAACACAATAGTTTTACTAACTAATTTTAGGGCTGCACAATATATCATTCAGCAATGATTTAGCAATGTGCACATCCACAATAGTCACATCGCAGGATGTGCAATGTTGAGTCTGGATTATAGTTCAGACACTCAATTCAGAACACGTGAGGTTTGAGTTTAACCGGAATAAAGTGAATGTTTATCTTATTATTATTTTTTTACTATTTAAATTTCAGGAGTTTGAAGCTTTTAGACACAAAAAATACCAACTTTAGTAACTTTAATTAAAAATAATTGTTTTTAAATCATATATACAATGAAGACCATGTCATTTTACATTCGATTTTTTAGTTTCAGTTTTACTGTAATACTGTTAGACTCTCCAGAAAACCACGAAGCTCTGTTTATTTCGTTTTTTATCATTGCTTTGTTAAATGTCTATAGTCAATCTAAATTAATGAATTGTTTTCAAACAAAGCTATTCAAGTCATCTGGTGAAATTGTATTCATATCGCAATATATACTGCAGACAAAATACAAAACATTGCAATGTCAGATTTTTCCAATACCATGCAAGGTACTAGTATTTAGCTTAAAGTGAAATTTAAAGACCACTGTAGGTTATTATGATAATTAGGAAAGTTAGGATAACTGCAAGTTAATAGAAAACATTGGTTTGTTCTAAAGACAATTGAAAAAATATTAATAATATTGAACTTAAAATCTGATTTTTAAAATTAAAAATTAATTAATATTATTATTCAAACCAAACTACAATAAATAGGACTTTCTCCAGAAAAATATATATATACAATGCTCAGCATATATAAGTAAACTCCTCACAAATCTCTCTTTTAAATCCATGTTTTTAATAGGAAGCTATACAATATTATATTTGTGCATGTACATTAGATTAGTCAGTACTGAAGCCAAATCTGGAGCTTATCTAACAAAATAACTTACGATAACGGTCCAAAAACTAGTACACCCAAATTTATATGTTATAGAAAATAATTAAATACACATTTTAAAAAAGAGGAAAAATCAATAGAAGCAAACCAATTGAAACATTTAGTTGAAGTTTTGTAGTATCGTAGCAAATTTTTGCAATATTTTGCTTGAATTTAATTGTATTATCTTTCAATTTTTAAATATGTGACTAAAATATTATTAGAATAAATATATCTGTTTAATAAATCTGTTTCGTTTAAATGCACCAAAATACATTGCCTATATTCACTGAGAAATGGATACAAATATTCATTTTCAAAATGGGGTGTACTCAATTATGCTGAGCACTGTATATATAAAAAATATTCTGAAAAATGTCCTTGGTCTGTTAAATATCACTAAACATCTCTAATAATTTTGACTTCAACTCTATATAATAAAATAATAAAAATCCATGTCATGAATTCATTTTGGTACTATAAAAATATGGCCATTTCCCCCAATGTTTAAATGAAGCCCACATCTTTGCTCTTTTATCAGCTCTGCCATCCTATTACATTCTGGAAGCAGGTGACGCTGCTTCAAAGAGCACTTTCAAGTGATAGATTGCATGTCAGTCTTACTTGCAGTATGTGTCATTGATCATGCCGTAGACTCGAATCTCCTTGCACATGTCCATTGCCAGAATAAGCGTGAACCAACCGGTGCTCAGGTACGATCCAGACTGAATCCTGCCAACATAAAACGATGTTAAGATGTCTTAATTCCGTTAGAAGAGTTTAATGAAAATATGCATCTGAAATATCTATATTCAAATGATCCATAAAATAAGCTGTGATATCTCTTTCAGCTGGAAAATAAAGCACCCGTGTCCAAAAGAAAATACGCCAAGTGAACCTTACTGATGAAAATGGGTAGTTAGAGTGACGAGGACCAGCATAACAGAAAACATCATCCTTTACAACAGTGGTTACCAAACTTGTTCCTGGAGGGCCGGTGTCCTGCAGATTTTAGCTCCAACCCTAATCAAACACACCTGATTAAGCTAATCAAGGTCTTACTAGGTGTATTTGAAACATCCAGGCAGGTGTGTTGAGGCAAGTTGGAGCTAAACCCTGCAGGGACACCGGCCCTCCAGGACCGAGATTGGTGACCCCTGCTTTACAAGATAAAAATGAACTCTTTTTGTGAAATTAGTTACCAATCAGAGATTAAAGTGAATAAAGTCCTGTCATATTTTAGTGTCATATAATAAGTGCGCATGTGCTCCCCTGCCTTGTATAAAAGCACTTCCACAGACTCATTACCTCCATCACACAGTCCTGATATTATAGGCTCTGCAACTTGAGCCTGTAAAACTCTCCCCTGCAGGGCTTAGGTAAGTGGTCAATCATCAAAACATATCATAGCATTTAGAGCTGGTGGCACCTGTGGGAAAAAAAATCATTTCAGAGGTTGTTTGTAAAGATCACTGGTTTCATCAGGAAGAGCAGACCTGCTTTTAAAATACAGGTTTAATTTTGTAGTATCTATTAGGTTCACCACTAAATTGCCATTAAAATAGTTTCTGAAATATTGTTCAGCTGAACACAACGGGCCCTATCTTACACCCGGTGCAATGCGGTGCAAGGCGCAACGCAATTGTTGTATTGTTAGTTTCAGCTCGGCGCAAGAGTCGTTTTGACGTTTTGCGCCACGCCGTTTAAATAGCAAATGCATTTGCACTCATATGTACGCCCAAAGGTGTTCTGATCTAAAAAAGGAGGCATGTTGAGGCGCATTGCTGGCGCATTGCTATTTTGAGGAACTTAAATAGACGGTTCAATAGACCAGATCAAAGCCGGTCTATTGTCCAGCGCAGAGCACGTTAGTTGTGCGCCTTGCTTACACATTGCTTAATACATACAGGATGTACAGCAATAGCAAATATCTTTACAAATGAATAAGAATTAAAATATTAAGGATATATATAGGATATAATAAGGAAATATATAGGACAGAAATATAAAGGATTAAAATATTACAAAACATATTTTCTAGCTTACATAAATATAAAAACCATACTTTTATGCCTTCTTCATCTCGGGGGGCTTTTTCAGTTCATTCATGACAATTTGCTTTTGTATAATGTTATCATTATTAGCAGTATTATTTATTAGATGTGTATTTATATTTGTTTTATTAAAAACAAGCTTAGATTTGCCCACCTGTCAGGTTTTAGACCATACTGGGCACAGCATGTGTATTTGGATATAACTTTTTTAAACACTTCATTATTATTGTTCATTTATTCGTTTGCTGGAAATTAGAACTGAATTTAGAAATAGTTTTGAAACAAATCTTTACGTTCAACAAATGAAATTAATTATATAGGCTAATGGATATCTGTGCGTACAACACGTTTCCCTATCCACGAGAGTGAAAGTGAAAGCAAAGATTGAGGAGGCTCATCTCTCATTCTTGCGCTGCAGATGCTCCATTTAACTGTTTTCTCTCTAGTGAAGGGTTCAGTTTTTCCACTTACAAAGTCCATCATGTAAATAGCAAATGCACCATGGCGCGACACAACTGGCTCTTAAAGGGAATGGGAGATGAGACTCTGATTGGTTTATTCTCAAAACACACCTATAACTCATTAAGAGAATAAGCTCAACCCTGTTAGACCATGCGCCCTGGCGCAAAGTGGATTTTTCCGTCCTTAAAATAGCAAAAGTGGATTCTGACACGCCCTTAATGCGTTTGCGCACTGCGCTTTGGACTTTGGCATGGGTCGTCAAAATAGAGCCCAACACCACTTAAAATGGCAGCTTCTAGGAGCTGATTGTTCTATAATGCTTATGCTTAATACAAGTTAAAGAAACACACCACTGTTTTTGTAAATATATGCGAATTTTACAACTTCCCTAGAGTTAAAAGTTGAGTTTTAGCATTTCTGATTAAAATCTGAGTCTGGCAGGAACATTTTTAGCTTAGCTTAGCATAGATCACTGCATCAGATTAGACCATTAGCATCTCGCTCAAAGTGTTTCGATAATTTTCCTATAATTATTCCTTACCCACATTTACTAAGACTGGCAGAAAATGAAAAGTTCCTATCTTCTAGGCCAATATGGCTAGGAACTATCCTTTAATTCTGGCATAATAATCAAGACACTTTGCTGCAGTACCACAGCACAATGATATTACACAGCGCCTGAAAAAAGTCCCCAGTTAGGTAACTTGGTTGGATATATTGATGGAAATTAAGCAATTTTTAGGTGCTGCATAATATAATTTCCGCCCGCTTCAGCCATTGTACACATGCGAGTATAGTTGCTAGACATACTGGCCTAGAAAAAGCAACTTTTAATTTTCCGTCTATGTCACTACAGAACTACAGAAGAGCGAAGCTTTCAATAGAAAAAAAATTGTACTTTATTTTTAAGCGAGATGCTAATGGTCTAGTCTTACTCAATAATCTATGCCAAGCTAAAAGGCCTAAAGCTGAAAAGCTAGAGCTAAAAGTAAAATGAGCCTATTTTCATTAAATGTGAAGGGTTCCTTTATGCTCTCTGAGTTCATAGATACGAAATTCGACTTGCATTTTTATGTTAAACATGCATTTGTGAATTTAACTAAAAATCATGTTCACAGTTCCACAGCACTTCTAATAGAAACAAGACAAGAGACTAAGGCCCAATCCCAATTCTACCCCTTAGCCCTTCCCCTCGTTTTGCGCGTTCACATAAAGAGGTAGGGGTGTCCCAATTCTCTTTAGCTTGAAGGCATAGAGGCAAGGAGAAGGGCTAGATACCCATTAAAACGAAGATTTATCAGGACCACACTCGAAACCAAGGAGTAAGAAAATTTCCCAGATAACACCAGCTACAGCAACAGCATGGCTGCACACAGAAGTAAAGAGATGCACAAAGTAATATTTTTTGTCATTATTACAAATTTTTACAACTAACAAGCATAGGTTTTAATATATTCATAACTGCATTCGTGTTTTTCCGTCATGTTTAAAAAAAACGCTACAATAAAACCGCTAAATTTCGCTATCTATAATCCCTAATAATAACTCTTGTATAGCACTCCCAAAACATTCTGACACTCATTGACACTCAAATACCCTGCCAGAAAAGTCTAGTGGCTGGGAATGAGCTTTTTAAAGTGTCTGCTATAATGTTGGTGTTGTTTTTGTGTGTTTACATAGATGAATATGGCTACGGTGTAAATATACTGTACAGTACAGTTACGATCGTATTGCAACATTATATTGTTATGATAACATAATATATGCCTTTAGTGATTTCCTGAAGATGAATACTAAAAAATGTCGCAACTGGAATAACAGCAATCGTGATCGTCTGATCTCATATGAAGCAAAAGATTGCGATGACATTTGATGATGTGTGCTGTAAGGGTGTCCCATTTCTAAGGGGTACATTTTGAAGCCCTTCCCCTTCACACTCGGTTTCAAGGGCCAAGGGGAAGGAGTAAGGGTAGGGGGTGGTTCTATTTTTTACAAAAATAGAATTGGGATTGGGGCTAACGGTGCTTTCACACCTGTGGCTCGATTCTTTTGTTCTGAAACAAGGATTAAAATTGTTACAATGTTTTTTTTTCCTGGTGTGTTTCGCTTTCACACGGCAATGTTTCTAAATGGACCAATATATTTCAAATAAGTCACTTGCGAGTAAACTCTCCTCACATTGGTCAGAGTTTCAGAGTTTATTTTTCCCATGGATTCCGCTCAGTTGTCACACGTCGTTATTTTAACATTTTAAATGATAACAAGAAATGAGACATTATTAGTGAAAAGGTGCGCTTTAATTTTGACACCCACAGACATTGTCACCAAATATAAAATCAGAGAGGTAAGACTTTCTCATACATCGCCTTATTTCAGTTGTCAGGCGTTGTAAAAATCTATCGGCTGAATCAATTATTCTATTTAAAAAAAACGTCGGCTAGAATTATGCATTATAAACTTAAATTATAGAGAGAAACAACTGATGAACCGAGGCGGCAGTCAGATCATGAAGCTGATGAATGTTGATCTTTCTTTCGAGGTGTCAGTGCAGAAACAAACAAAACAATAGGCCTAATACAAAATATTCTAAGATTAAAATGTGGAAAAAATATCAGATGGTAATCTGGGTCAATTTTTCTAACAGATAAACAACACTCTGTAATATTTCAGCATGCTTTCACTTTCATATTCGACATGAAACGCCCTACTCATAATTCTCATTCATATAGTAATATATGCCTATTACATGTCCATAATACACTGTGATGTAGCCTGGTTCATTTGTTCGTTGAATCATATTGCTTTCTCACTACAATCGATCTGCTCCAGAATTTGTTAGAATTGTGCTAAGACCACTTCATTCAGGCAATCTCCGACTGATTGTTTTGGCGCGGATTCACATGTGGCAACCGAACTGCGGTAGCTAGGCAAACGAGACCGGTTCCAAAACAAACATCTAGGTGGGAAAGCACCCAAAAGTTCCGAATCAAGAATGTTTAGAACATACACACAAGACTAGTGATAGAACTGCTCACCAACTTTAAGGAAACGGAGAAGCACTGTAGTATTTTGCTTAATTCATTATCTAAACAGCTCATTTTTAAAGGTGAACTTCTGCTGACTAATACTGCCGACCAGAGCTTCCTCAAGCTTTTTTAAAACTGTTTTGTCCATTGGGATGAGTTTTTCATTCAGCCAGAGGAGAGTAGCAGAGTAGCCTGGTGCTCTTATAGGCTCTGCCAATTTATCTTTGTGAGGAAACTAAGTACGCCTATTATTACCTGACACATTAAAGAAGACAGACAGTTCCTCCAAGCTAAGGTTGTGTTTACTTTCATTTTGGCAAGATCTATTAATAACCCTGAGGCTGTCAGCAGTTGCTAGTGAATGATAGGGCTTTAGCAAATGCAGCAGCTCCTGTTCTTAAGTGCTTTTACTTGGTCAGCACAACTCCAATTTATCCAACAACGCCTTGCTGCACCTGATTTCAGGCATGTCAATATGCTGTACAGAGAGTTTGTCACTTTTTATTTAAACTTCTGCCTCAGTCCTGAACTCTGATCCTGTGTGTAAACGATAATAATAAAAAAAAAACATCCAAAATGATATCAGTGCATTAAACAGTAACTTTACTTAATATAAAAAACTATAAATTCACAAAAAAACTAAACATATATAACTTGAATCAAGAAAATAAACAAGGTTACTGTAAAGGGCAAGCTAGAATCAGTACTTTCCAATCACGTGATCAGAAATCAGACCTACCTCCCAGGACTTGAATATATATATATATATATATATATATATATATATATATATATATATATATATATATATATATATATATATATATATATATATATATATATATATATATATATATATATAGCCACAACCTGTAAGTATTTTCATTTGTTACAAATTATCTGTTACATGCATATTTTCTAGTGTTAATGATATGTTGTATCAAGGATGTAAACAACAGGAAATGCTGTTTGGCACCGTTAACAACTTAGCTACAAATTCGTCAAATTTATCTGTCAAACCCTTTACATTATTTTTAAAACATTGTTATGCACCCCATAAACACAACCAAGCCTTAAAAATACACTCTGGATCACCCCTTTCAGATATAATTCATAACGCATAAATAATGCTTTCAACTTTGCTCAAAATATCATTCATTCAATGTTATATTCCTGGATGATATGAAACCTCAAAAAAATATTGACAGATAAGTTTTTGTCTGTAATTTCTGTAAAAGTTTTAAGAGCTGGGTCTCTTTATGAGTCATAATAGCTCAATTTCAGCACTGAATGAATGGCCTCAAAGGAAAAACATCTATGAGATGACCTCAAATTAATGCACTCACAGTTTGTGTAGATGCAAGAGAGAATTCCAAAATGTATCATGTGACAAGTCAATGCAAGAAGTCATTTATCACCCTACTCTCTTTTTCCACTTCAGACTGCTTACAGAACAGATTTCATCTGCTGAAATATTCATTAATCTATGACAAGCTAAAGCAGGATGCCCTGTTCTCTATCAGCTCAGAGAAATAAAAAAACATTGCATGATTTTACCCTCTTTTATGGTAATAGATCTACACTACCTGACAAAAGTCTTGTCGCCTATCCAAGTTTAATGAACAACAAATAATAACTTGATCTCTAGTTGATCATTTGGTATCAGAAGTGGCTTATATGAAAGGCAAAGACCTCTAGAATATGCTTATTTTACCAAAATAAAATATGATCTTACCTTGATTTTTAATTATTTAATTAGGACAATAAGGTGTGACTTGTGCTCAATAATGTTCATGTCTGGTGAATGGGCTGTCCAATCTTGACCTTCTTTGCTTTCTCAGGTTGATATATGAGAAGCGCTATCCTGCTAAAGAATTTGACCTCTCCTGTGGTTTGTAACGGAACTGGCAACGCCCCATACTGAATGCAACCCCAAACCATGATTTTTCCTTCACCAAACTTGACTAATTTCAGTGAGAATCTTGGGTTCATGCAGATTCCAATAGGTCCTCTGCAGTATTTGTGATTAGGTCGCAGTTCAACAGATGATTCATCAAAAAAAAAAAATTCTACCTTCTGCCATTTTACAAACGATCAACTAGAAATCAAGTGACTATTTGCTGCTCTTACAACTGGGATCGACGACAAGACTTTTGTCAGGTAATGTCTTAAACGTCAGCCACAGCTAATCTGAAAATAGCTAAAGGTTTTTTAAATCATATTTTACTCACTGTGAAGTTTAATAAAAGTAAATTACATTAAAGTATGCTATGATCAATAACGTCAAAGACCATTCTTGTTATTATAAAATATTAAACTTAATTTAAAGATTAATAAAGTAAACAAATATGTTTAATTAATTAAATACATTAAATAAATCCTTCTAATATCATAATTTAAGCAAAATAACCATAACTACATTTAAATGAGTAGATATTGTGTTGCTATCCTAATTCACTGTTTTCAACTCACCAGCACTTAAATAAGAAGAAAACTTTATGAATGATTGCCTTCTTACAGTGTATATAAATGCCAGTCACATTTTACATTTTTAGATCTAAAATCTGTCTTCAAGGGCTAAATTAACTTTTCTGAACTACAAATCAAATCTTGGTGAAGCTGTATTTCCTGCAGGGAGGAATTCAAGTGGGCAACAATTTCAGCATTTGAATTCGGCTCACATCCCATTTCAGTAATGTCTCTTTCAAAGGCTCCACTATCTGTGATAATAGGCAATGAGTGATGAGGCCTTTTGCATGCATTAGGAGTTTTATTCTCCTGCCTCATCCAGACAGCATTTGTATTCATGGACTTTAAAGCCATGTAGCCCGACTTCTAACATATTGTTGGTTCAACAAAACTTCCCCAACAATCAGTACTGGAAGGTTACTTTGGAAATGTTGTCGCAACAGTTGTTCCTGGGACATCGAAAGTTTTTGCTTTCTTCTTGTCCAGTATGTATGTAAAAAATGAGACGCTTACTGGCCACTTTATTAGGTACACCTGTCCAACTGCTCGTTAACGCAAATTTCGAATCAGCCAATCACATGGCAGCAACTCAATGCATTTAGGTATGTAGACATGGTTAAGACGATCTGAATGGATCTATGCTTTTATGCTGTTGACGCTAAATTCTAACCTTACCATCCGAATGTCGCAGGAGAAATCGAGACTCATCAGACCAGGCAATGTTTATCCAATATTCTATTGTCCACTTTTGATGAACCTGTGCAAATTGTAGCCTCAGTTTCCAGTTCTTAGCTGACAGGAGTGGCACCTTGTGTGAAGCCAAAGGCTATTGGCTTGGACAGTGTTTCTCAATCCAGATCCTTGTGCCTCACTGTGCTGCACATTTCCTATATCTCTCTTTTCACCTCAGATGTTTGTTCTAATTCAACAATTGCCCCCATACACTACGGCCAATTTAGTTTATTCAATTTATCTATATACCACATGTCTTTGGACTGTGAGGGAAACCGGAGCACCCGGAGGAAACCCACGCCAACATGGGGAGAACATGCAAACTCCACACAGAAATGCCAACTGGTCCAGCCAGGACTCGAACCAGCGGCCTTCTTTCCTACTCACTGTCTGATTGACAATTATTTCCTGCATTTATGGTGCAACACCATTGGATAGGAGAACTGTCAATTTGACAGCTAAAAATAGGAGAAGTATGATTTCACAAGACCACTTCCCAGCTCATTATAAGTAATGAGTTATAAGTACATCCCTATAAATATTGAAATATGTTGATGTATGTTGAACGCTCCAGTTTGTGCTTATTTATTCAGTCGTGATCCACTAGGAGCTCTTAATGTAGAAATCATTGTTACATTTTTTTCTTGTTGTTTAAAGGTCAACCCAGGCTCATTCTGAAAACGTACCTCTATATACATTTCTGGAGAAAGTTTTTGTTTTCACGAATCCACCAGAGGCTGCTGTGTATGCTTTTTCAGATCTCAAATTTCTCTCGGAAGTCCCATTCGCATCTGCTGTTCCAGATAAATCCACCAGAGGCCGCTGCCAGTTGACTGAATGATTGACTGACCCACCCCACTCCTTTATTAAACCCAGCAAATAGTGTTTTCAAAAGCACCGATTGACCCACCCACTTCCCAAAACCCAACTGACAGTTTTCAAAAGCAATCCAGAAAATAAAAAGCCCTTGGCTAGTTTTTACCACATTTTCAGATTTTACCATGTTCTCACCCTGTTATTTACTTATAAAAAAAATTTGGCTTCTGTTTTTGTCTTTCTAGAATCTTTCTTCACCAGACTCGAAAGCAATCGTCATGGTCATCTCCTCTCTGTGTCTCAAGTCTGCCAACGTACATGTTGAGCTGACTGGACAAACTGATAACAGCAGAAAAGTCATCCATACAAAGGTAAGAGCGAAAAGGAACGGTGTCATACCGCCCTGATAGTGTTCACTTTAAAGATGAAATGCAGGCATACATACTTCTGGCTACATAATTTGTGATTACCAGAAATGTATATACGGCTACATTTTCAGAATCAGCCCGTGTTGTTAAAAGTTTAATGGCACACTGACTTTCCTAAATAGTCTGCAGTAATGTGGTAAATGCTAAAATGTATTGCAGAACACTTCTGGTGCTCTTGAGGTGGGATAAGGGTAGGCTTATGGACAGGTTTGGTGGTATTTGTAGGTTTGAGGGTGGGTTTAGGGGTAAGGGATGGTCAAAAGTGTAATCATAAATGTGATTACAGAAATTAATTACAGATGTACAAAAGGCAACTTAATATAAAGTAGAACAAAATCCTACAATTAGACCTGCTGAATTGAACTCTATAGAAAATGAGTAGATGAATTGAAGAGGAAAAAGCACCAATCCTGGCAAATGGAAGTTGCATAAAGTAATGAATGAATAATTTTGACCAAAATAGCAAAGTGTAAACTTTTTTATTTAAATGAATGATTAGCTTGCAAATTTTTTAACTAAAGATAAAAATAACCAACAATACAAACTTATTTCCATAGCCTTGTTTGATCATATATAGCAAGGGTGGCAATAATTTTGACCATGACTGTGTTTATTAAAATTATGCAGAGTGACTTTGTGCAGCCGAGCAAAATAAGAAATAAATGAGAAGATAAGCACATCTCAGAAATCCTCAGTGAGCATTCAGAATGCGAAACCATAAGCTGGAGAACTAATTAAAATTAATATCTGTGTGCCTCCAGTATGAAGTAAGATATTATAGTCGAAATAGGGGTCAATGCTGTTGATATTGTACATTTTCGTAAGGTATTTTTAAAGCAAGGTGCTGTGCAGCATATTCACACAGAGCTTTTCCCATAGATTATAGCATTTAGTAAATCGAGATACATACTGTATGACATCATGCTTTAGATGAACCAGGATATGTTAATTATCAAAAATTATTTTATCTATTAGCTGAACTTTTATGCTCAAACAAATATATATTGTCACAATATATCCAGCTATGCTGATCAATTTATATTCCATTAAGTTCAGGACTAAATAATATATTCAAAAGACAAAATGGTTTACAGTAAATGGATGTTTACTGTATAATGACCGAAATGGCCTAAACAACACGCAGGCACAAGACGTCAATATGACATCAGATTGACGTTGTACCCCAACCTCGTGGGGACGTTACATTTTGTTTTGTAATGAAAATTGCGTTAACGTCAGAACTCAACCTCAGACCGATGTCAATATACAACGACCAACCTAAAATCTATCCAATATCAACATCTAATGATGTTACAGCTTGACGTTGTGTGGACGTTACCTGACATCTATCAGACATTGGATTTTACTTGGCATACCTGATGACCAGGATGACCAACCTAGGCTCATTCTGAAAACGTAGTCCCATGGACGTTTCCGGAGACCGCGAAGTACGTCCCGGGAGGTACGTATTTTTGCAGTTTTTGTGTTCGCGAATCCACGAGAGGCCGATGTGGGTGCTTTTTCATACCTCAAATTTCTGTCTCAATTTAAGCAATATTTACAACAGATACTTTTACTCTACTTGCACTACATTTTTAGTCAAGCAATGGTACTTTTATATATGATTTTCAGTACTCTTTCCACCACAGTTACAAACTATAAAAGTAACTAAGTAGCGCAACTAGTTACTTTTTGGGGAGTAACTCAATATTGTAATGCACTTACTGAAGTAACTTTCCCAAACACTGCTGCCATCACATTTTTGCTCCTTGCCAATGGACTCTGCATTGCTGATAAATATATTAATATATGTGCCCATTAAAAAAAAACACATCCTGATTCACCAATCCAAACAACCTTTTTTTAAATCAATTTACCCACAATGTGCACCTTATTATATTGGATACATTAAACAACATACAAAGAGTGCACCTCAATTTTAATGCTGCATATTTCAGAACATTACCAAGCCAAGCATCATCTTATTGTTGTAAGAAAAGACTGGAATTTATAGGTGTAACCTAAACCTTCAGATATTTTCAGCTATTTACTAAAAGAGCACCATTACACTCTGATGGTGATTCCAGCCAAACAGTCAGCAGATCTAATTATCTCTAATGACATTTTACTGTCACACTACACTGAGTGATGTTCAGGTGCACTCATTAATTTAGCGGGGGATAGGGTCAGATTTAATTAGGCTTACAGTGAAAGCCAGCCAATGCCTTCAAGAGACAGAACTGTCACAACTTGACAACTGTCGATGAGAACCATTGCCAACCAAAGAGAACCAAAGAGGCAATTAAACACTACATTTAGCCCTTGTTAAAAGACTATTTAGAAAGGACTGTTTAGACTTCAAAATTGGATCAAATAAGCCACATAGTCTGTGACTATGTATATGAATTATGTTATAATACAGAAATTTTCTACATTGCATGATAACCATAAAATGATTATAGTCCACTGTCCAAGTCCACTCATGCGGATTGAGTGAATTCTCCTCATTTCACCACTTTTATTCAGTCTTCCTGAAAAAATGGAAGGCAATTATAGCCCACAGTAAGACAACCTCCTCTCATACATGCTGACAATGATAATCTCAGATACTGACTATGTGCTTTATGTAAGAAATAATGTACATCTAAGTTGATTAAAGCTCTAGAAGCTTATCAGTATAAGACTGAAGGGCTTTATTCTGCGAAATCAACATGGCTACTTTCCACTAAACTAAATAATCAGGCACAAAACTTTGATTTGAGCTGTAATTATTTATTAACTCTTTCATAAAAGAAAACCTTGCATAAACAAAAATGGCTGAATGCAGCCTACACTAACCTACTTGTTATTCAGTCGCAAGATGGCACCAGATAGTTCCGAATAGTGACGTGAAAGATAAGCATTTAATTTGGGGGAAATAAATATTAAACAAGTCTCCATTTTTCTCAGAAAACATATTTCTAGTGGTGCTGTTAACTTGAAATATTCACCAGATGTTTGTAACAACCAAGCAAATCCATATATGCAAAGAAAACAAAACTAATTAGTTTACAAATTAAGTTATGCATAATAAAATGAATGACACAGGGAAAAGTATTGAACACATGAAGAAGGGGAGGTATAGAAAGGGAGTGAAAAGCCAGACAGCAGCTCAAATATCTCAGTAGTTTTTTCATTAACCCTCTGCCTTTCAAATATCAGCTGCTTCAGTCCAACATCTACATTATCAGGATGATGAAGATGACACCAGGGTGGACATTTTATCAAGACAATGATCCAAAACAGCCAAGGAAACTCTCAAATGCATTCAGAGAAAGAAAATCAAGCTGTAGAATGGCCCAGCCTATCACCTGACTTGAATCCAATAGAAAATACAAAATAAAGATCAGATTTCATAGACGAGGCCAAAAGAACTATCGAGATCTTCACACTCTTTTGAGGTCTGTGAAAAAATCACTGCTAAAATTGTACTTCCAAGTTACGTTTAAGTTCGAGAAGATTCGACAACCACACACCGAATTAGAGCATGAATGAACCAGCAATTTTGGTATGGGAGACAGAGAAGGACAGAGAAACCTTCAGTGTAGGCTTCAAGCTGTTGTGTTTGTGCTGCTGTTGACATTACTATCCATCAAGCAGGTAACGTTATTATTGCTTACACAGCAGAATAATTGAAAAATACATTGCTATCATCACTATTAAAGAGAAATGATCACTTCATATATGTTGAAGTGAATAAAATAGTCTTGCTAAGGTGAACGATAGTAATACGGTGGCAAAAAGTCGAGAAATGGCCCTGTTTGAGAAAAAAGGCTGATTTATTTACCTAATTCTCCACGTACGAGCGGGCGCAGCCATTTGAATCATTTTGGCTGGAGACATCTGGTCCCACTGATTTACATTCATTTTTAGAGGTTAAAAACAGCTTGTTTTGCTGCTTGATGTTGCAAACAATTTTCTTATGATGTTATTCTACTTTGTTTGTATAGCAAGCGGCAACCTCCCGTTTTCCTTTGGGAAGACAATACGGAAGTAACTGAAATGGCTTGTCATTGAAATTCCACTAGTCCTGCCTCCATATAGAGCAAATTTCTATTGAGCCCACTGTTAAAATGGCCAACTTTACAGCAAAAAAAAAAAGTTTACAGCCTGGTACAAAGAACGATTTTGGTTCATATAGATAATATTACCCTTCATGACAACTGTGAGGGGGGTGATTTTTTTTATAACTCATCACATTCCTTTATATTAGGTTATATTAAGTTTGCATAATTAAGGGCGTGGCCACTTGAGTGACAGCTAGGTCTCGCTGGTCGCTGTCACTTCACCTCAGCTGATTAGCCGCTGAACTCTGCATATTCATCGTATTTTTGTGTTGTTTTATGTGACTTTACGCAGTCAGTTGGACTTTTTGAATTATTTTTTACAATTATCAGATGATATGGCATGCTGTGTGCACTTAATTGTGCTCGCATATCATTCACGTGGTCTCCATTTCCCAGGTGAGTAAAATTATATACTTATATACCATCTCTATAAATGTATTTGATTTATTTAAAATCATTTGTCATTTATAATGTTCTTTAGAGCTGTAATGCACTCCAGAATCTGACAGACTGATTAGCTGTAGGCTCTAGAACAGTCATCTGAAACGTGGTCATACAGTGTTATGCCTGGATTTCATCAATAGCCTTGCAATCACTAACACAGACTATATTTGAAGTGTTTGGAAGTAATTCACACTTTCCTCCTGTTGAAAAACAATGCTTAGTGGCTCAATGTATTACAACAGTGTTCTTAAAAGTCTAAACACTTTATTGATATAGTATACAACCAAGCACATGTGGTCAGAACACAAACGAGTCACAGCTAATGAAATATTAAGTGTTTCTCACATAGGAAAGCCTGTCTAAGCAAAATGCCAGCAGGCATCTGTAGCTCCGCCTCTTTGCCCTTATTTGGTATCCCTCGGTTGGTGCGAGGAAAAAAAATCCCGCAGGGATATATGATAACTTTTTCATTCTACACAAAACTGTCCTTTATAAAAAAAAATTCATCTAATTTTCATCAGAGAATTTTAGAAATACAAAAGGTTTTTTTAGCACAACCATAAACGTTAAATATTGTACAAAACTTAGCTTTTTCTTCTACTAATCGAGAGTCATTAAAAATGGCGGCGGTTGGCCGTGCCTACTGGTAGCTTCTTTTGGGTTCTTCATATACCTACGGGTGACGTCAAGGATACTACGTCCATATCTTTTACAGTCTATGTTGTCTAATCATGCAAACACTTGTTTGTAGAGCAAGTAGTTTGACCATTTTCTGTCGTTTATTATTCCTAGTAATTTCTCCCATAGGCAACTGAATCGGAAGTTCTAAAACAATCGCAAAAACGAGAGCACTTCCGCATTGAAGAATAAGGTCAATACTTTTGCGTCGAGTGATCACCTTCCGCATAGTGGTGCATTTATACTTCTGTGGGCTGTTTGTGTTGCTCTGCAATAACACTTCCGAAAAGCTAGCTGGAAGTAGGTTTTTATGTTCCTCTGCGACATGTTTCGCGTGTTTTGTTTTTTCTGAATGCTACTTTATTTTACATGTAGCACTTGCTCATTCAAAGGTGGGAACCGGCGAAATTGCGACAACTTTAACCATAAGGTAAACACAACCCAAACGTTTCCATCTTGAGCTACTTCACAGGCCTCGACACTTGTTTGCTCCAACGGGTTCTCATGGTTCCCACACTGCTTACAACTACCAAGCCAACCAATCACAGAGCTTGTGATACGTGTAGTTACGAAGTGTAGTTACAATTTTTGAGAAGTGCGCATCAGCGAGGGCTATGTGACCGTGAAGGCTGCGGCGAAGCATATGCGTGCGCTTAACGCAGAAGTATAAATCCATCTTAACATACATTGGAATGTCATGATTGACCAATCAGAATCAATTATTCCAGATAGCTGTGTAATAATGTTAAAATATGAATAAGTTTGAAGACATTTTGTGACTTAGTCATACTAAAAGCAACAATTGAAAAAACAAACAGCATATTTTTCAGTAGATTTTTATTCATTCATTCATTCATAAATTTTCTTTTTGGCTAGATTCGCAACAGCAGAATGAACCGCCAACTTATCCAGCATATGTTTTACGCAGCGGATGCCCTTCCAGCTCCAACCCATCACAGGGAAACCTCCATACACACACATACACTACGGACAATTTAGCTTACCCAGTTCACCTGTACCGCATGTCGTTAGAAAAAAAACACACGAACATGGAAATAACATGCAAACTCCTCACAGAAATGCCAACTGACCCATCCCAGGCTCGAACCAGCAACCTTCTTGCTGTGAGACAATTGTGCTACCCCCTGCACCACTGTGATGCCCTCAGTTATTTTGATTATGTATTAATTTCTTTCGGGCGACGCAGTGGCGCAGTAGGTAGTGCTGTCGCCTCACAGCAAGAAGTTCGCTGGTTCAAGCCTCGGCTGGGTCAATTGGCGTTTCTGTGTGGAGTTTGCATGTTCTCCCTGCATTAGCATGGGTTTCCTCCGGGTGCTCCGGTTTCCCCTACAGTCCAAATACATGCTGTACAGGTGAATTGGGTAGGCTAAATTGTCCGTAGTGTATGAGTGTAAATGAGTGTGTGTGTGGATGTTTCCCAGAGATGGGTTGCAGCTGGAAGGGCATCCGCTGCGTGAAACATGTGCTGGATAAGTTGGCGGTTCATTCCACTGTGGCGACCCCAGATTAATAAAGGGACTAAGCCGAAAAGAAAATGAATTAATTAATTAATTCCTTTCATTGTCAGTTCAGTAAAATTGCAGATAGCTTCTCTCAGTTTGATGGGTCACAAAGCCATCACGTCTGGTGCTGTTGCACAAATTGCTAATCATTATACGAGTTTGAATTAAAGCAATTATAAAGATATAACTGGTAAAATGTGGAAAGCCAAAGTAATATCTCCACAAAATGGAGTCTGCAATTATCAGTAGAATCTGGAGTGAGTTTGCACCCTGTGTGTGTGTCAAAGCAGAGGTCAATAGGACTATCATGGAAACAGGGTAATGTGACAGTGTGATTTAAGAGGGCTGTCAGCAGTTATCTGCACTAAGTTTACCAGACCACCCCCACACACAGCGTGACAGGAAACTGGTAAATGTGCAACGTTTAAGATAAAAGAACTCAGTCTGGAAGATCCTGCCAGGACTAACACAGTGGATTGTTCAGGTGAGGGCAAAAGTAAAGTCGGCTAAAAGTAGGCTATACAAATGGCCTGGGAGGAGACATGGAGAAGGCGAGGAGGCGAAAATTAGAGGAGAAATAAAGGATAATAAAAGAACATAAAAATGAGAAAGAATAAAATAGGATGCATGCTAAAATGATACTGATGTTCACAATAAGGTTTCATGAACAATGAAAATACGTATATAACATTTAATAAACATTTTTATGAATTAATTTTTGGACCAATTTGTATCTCTTAACATAAGTTACATGCTACTTAATTTCCATACAGTACATCAGCTTATTTTGGAAAATGTTTGTAAATATGGATTCAGGCAAACTAGCAGTGCTGGTATTGCACGATCTTAGTGCTGCATTTGACACTGTCGATCACCTCATACTTCTGGATAGGCTGGAAAACTGGGTTGGACTGTCTGGGATGGTCCTCATATGGTTCAGATCTTACTTTGAAGGGAGAGGTTACTATGTCAGTTAGGTGACCATAGGTCGAGGTGGACACCCATGACATGTGGAATCCCACAAGATTCAATTCTGGCACCTCTCCTATTCAACCATTATTTGTTCCCACTGAGCCATTGACACCTTCTGCTAATGCATTGATCAAATTAACAGTTGAATGTGCCAAAAGTTTCTTCAGTTAAACAAAGAGAAAACTAAAGTCATTGCATTTGGGAACAGAGATTAGATTCTCAAGGTGAATGCGTACCTTGGCTCTAAGGGTCAAACAATAAAAAATAAGGTCAAGAATCTTGCTGTGATTCTGGAGTCAGATCTGAGTCTCAAAAATAATGTCAAAGCAGTAACTAAATCAGCATACTATCATCTCAAAAACATTGCAAGAATTGTTCATGCTTTTATCACCAGCAGGGTGGATTACTGTAATGGACTCCTCACTGGACTTCCCAAAAAGACAGTCAGGCAGTTGCGGCTCATCCAGAATGCTGCAGCCAGGATTCTGACCAGAACCAGAAAATCAGAGCATATCACACTTGTCCCTTTAACACTGGATGTTTATTATACCTGTTTACGTAAAGCACTTTGATTTACCATTGTGTGTGAAATGGGCTATATAATTAAACTTGCCTTTTTGTTTAAAACAGACCCATTTGCTGCACAGCTCAAATTTGCCTATAAGAAACATCAATAAACTACCAACTACCATTACCATTTCCTGAAACAGAACCCAAATTGAGTGATATTCCCTGGGCACTTTAGAAACTGTGGGCTAAAACACTGACATATAATGTCTGATAAGGTTGGTCTTTTTTTGTGATTTTGGTCCAAAAATTCTGACTCATGCAAGTCTTCTTTGAATCGGACTGAATTTCAGCTTTGTCGTGTGTCGTTTGTCATGCTGTGTACAGAGGGAATGGAGAGGCGATTAACCTCTCCTGACTGGCAATAGAACGGTCGGGTGATTTTCTGACAGTTGAATCAGAGCTATAAACTGATTGAGTTGAACTCAGTGTTTGTGCCCTCACTGCTCTTGTGCCAAAACAGAAACAGACATGAGGTGGTGTATATACACCATATACTCACTGTAAAAAATGCAGGGTTCCACACAAACTTATCCAGCATATGTTTTACGCAGCGGATGCCCTTCCAGCCGCACTGGGAAACACTGGGAAACACCCAAACACTCACCCATTGACACACTTACACTACAGCCAATTTAGTGTATTCAATTGCCCTTTAGCGCATGACTTTGAACTGTGGGGGGAACTGGAGCCAGGCCCAGCCAGGACTTTTAATGTTGCTAAGGGTGGTTGAAAACGATGTGGCACAGTTATACATCGAAGTGACCATAGGTGTGTTTAATTGTGAATAAAACATAGCTGTTGACCTATTAACCCTTTAACAGGCATCGGAACCACCTGGTTGACCTTTTATCCATAGGTTATCATTATCATAGGTTATTTATCAGAGTTGTGTCAGCATATTGTTCAATCCAAGATGTGGGCCAAAAAAATTTTTTTCAAGTAGTGCACCTTAAAGGGCTAACTTCAAGGAAAGGAACAAACAGTGGAATAAGTAATATACATGAAAGTAAAACTGAAAACTCAAGCTAAAGTCCTGTTTGGTTTCCTATGTTTCTGATTAGTTCATAATTAATACCCTTTGTCACCATCCAGAAAGTTTATAAAATCTATTTCTATTTAAGCCATCAGTTTTCCCTGAGTTCTTTGTTTGTTCTGGTTTGTGTTAGCAGGTAGTTTTTGTTACAGTTACTCATGAGTAACCTCAAAATTCAAAGACTTTTCCTATGTAGGATGCACTTGTGTTTGACTTCTCCATTCTGTGACAGATAATAATATACTTTTTTATACATTTATGAGTACATTTTGGAAGTAACACTAAGATAAAACGGAAACCATGGTAGTTCTTGTTGTCAACAAATGTAAACTTCCAGTAAATAGCACCCAATTAGAAGAATTTAATTCAAGTAAGTAGTACTTATGCATGTTTGTTTTTTAATGAGCTGTTTAAAATGTGCCTTGAATGAGTACACTAATTAACATTCTGAAAGTGTTACTGGTTGATCCATATACAGTACAAAGAGACAGAGAAAGTCCTTAATCATAATTATAGAAAAAATAAATAATTAATTACTTGTATTAGTGAGAGGGCTGCAGCCCCTTTATTATGATGCTAATCAACTTTCTATGAAACGCAGTAATTGTAATCCCCGATTCCCTGAAACCCTGACTTCAAAAGCACAAAGATAAATCTGGTTTCCCAAAGGAAATATTAGTCTCCATGGTTTCAAAGCCTCTGAAAGTAGCTCATTCTCACGTGCTGTGTAATATCATTCCGCCTGGTGCAAGCATGGTACAGCAACAGAGTTTCTTGACTATTATACCAGAATGAGAGTATAGTTCCTATCAATATTGGCCTAGAAAACAGTAATCTTTCATTTCCTGTCAGTCTTATTACTAGGGTTGGGTTTCGTTTGGGTTTATTTCGATACCAGTGCTAAATCGATACTTTTTAAAATGGTACCGGTGCCAAAACTTTATTGTGGGCCACAAAATTATAGTGGACTCTAGAAAAATCTTTTATTTGATAATAAAAATAAAAAAAAAAATTTATTAAAAAATATAATTAAAGTTTAAATTATACATCAATTTATATTTTATATATTTTAATCGAATTGCATGAATTTACATCTTTTGATCATTTGTTAGCATGAAATAAAAATTTGATTATGTAATTAACATTACATTAGCTTACTACTAACCTGTGGAAAGGCTGTCATCCAAATCAGGGAACACCTTTTTTTAGGGTTGGGGTTTGTGACTACTTTTACATGGATATCAGTAATCTAAAGATTTGCCTTGATCTGAATAAGACAATAATATGATTGGTGTTTGAAAAGGTGTTTAGGGCTCTATTTTAAAGGTCTAGGTGCAAAGTCTGAAGCGCAGGGCGCAAAAGCATTAAAATATAAAATAAACAAGTAAATAACATGGTAAATAACATGATGAGAATATGGTAAAATCTGAAAATGTGATAAAAATCAGGGGGCTTTTCTTTTTCTGGATTGCTTTTGAAAATACTGTCGTTTGGGTTTAGGGTAGTGGGTGGGCGCTGGTTAATCTGTGCTTTTGAAAACACTATTGGTTGGGTTTAGGGAAGGCGGAGGGTGAGTCAGTCAATCACTCAGTCCGCCAATCTGTATTTCAGTCAGTCAGTCAGTCAGTCAGTCAGTCAGTCGATAGCAGCCTCTGGTGGATTTACACGAGAAGAGCAGGCGCGAATCGCACTCATGAGAGAAACTTGAGATCTCAAAAAGCATACACAGTGACCTCTGGTGTATTCGCGAAAACAAAATGTGCAAAAAGGTACCTCCTGAGACATATTTGGCATTCTCCAGAAATGGATATAGGGGTACATTTTAGAATGAGCCTGGGTTGCATTTACATTAGTGCATCAAACTGACTCCAGAGCAATACCAGAGACCAGTCCGTCTGGCAGCATGGAAACTTCTGCCAATACAGGCCGTGCAATCTGTAAACCTTTTAACAGGCACTTTGCATATCTCTGGTAAAATTATGTTCCAGACACCACACTGACACTCTTTCAGTTTTTTTGTGATAACCTATTGTATGCACAAAAATCAATCATAAAGATACTGTGGCAGAAAGATTTTACTAACAGTAGGCAACCCTGTGCAGGACAAGGTTTTGCAGACAATGTGCCAGAACAGGGACCATGACTGTCACTGGTAGACTTGTTCTAATTGGCATGAACATTTCCAATTTTGATTGATACAGTGCTTAAAATGGCTGACTCCCTGATCAGATACCATACTACTGAACAAGAGACCTGATTGAGATGCATCTAATAAGAACGGCAGGTTCTAGTGTTATTGTCAGGACTCTTCCTGCAACAGGTATGTGAAGCAATGGGCTGGTGCTACCCTGCAAACATTAGTTGGACCTTGACTCCACTCCAAGATCCCAGGTGCCAATGTTTTAGCTGTGCTTGACATTTTACATTAGAAAAACAAGAAAGGATATTCCTGTCTCCATAGAACCACAACGGGAATGACCCCAGTGTATGTAACTGTTATAATCACAGCAGTGTTGTTCTTGCAGGCTGCTGGTAAACACTCACATTCAACTGCACTACAAATCCCATCACGCACTTCACTCACACACCTGGCCCGGGTTTCCATTTGATTGCAAACACACACATCCGAAGCTTTTCAAGACTAATTAGATGGACTATAAACACAGTGCAAACACACACCTCTGAAGCTTTTCAAGACTAATTAGATGGACTATAAACACAGTGCAAACACACACCTCTGAAGCTTTTCAAGACTGATCTGATGGACTATAAGCACAGTGCAAACACACATATCGTGGCTTAGTCTTGTTTCTGTTTAGAGAATCACGTGTTTTTGACCTTTGCCTTGTTTTACTGTTTATTTTGATTCTTTACTGCCTGTATTTTCCATTCGCTTGTTTTTACTACGATTCTGGATTTTCTGCATGCTCCTGTTTGCCCCTGTTTTGATTGTTGCCCGCCTGACTATTCTTGTTAACGAACAGCATGTGGATCCTCACCTCTGTTGTCCCAGACCCTTACGTGACAGCAGTTCCAGTGTGCTTCATATCTCCCTAGTCATGGCATCACAGATGTTCATGTCACACTACATTCATTGTGACATTCTGCCAAGCAATTGGATATCAACCTATAAGCACCATTCATCAGACACTATTTTCCGAGCTGCTGAAATATGTACAACAGTCAACATTTTAAAATGTTGCCAAATTTACATCAAGGTCAAAAATTGGACATTTAGTTTTAAAAAGTGTGTTGAAATGTTCAATGAGTAACATAATTTCAATTCGCCGACACATTTTTCTAAAGAACCTACATTTTTTTCCTCATCTATGCCTTAATAAACAATTTTGTCAGTAGTACTTTTTGTAATGTATATTTGAATTGACAGTCAGGCTCTTTATACACTATTTAATTTCAGGAGAGACAACTTGAGCAGTCATTTTTCTGAAATCCTTAAGCTTTCATTTATCATGTGCTACATTAGAGCTGTCATCACACATATTTTAAATGACATTGCTGCTCACAATCAGATGGGCTGATGTCTGACACTCAAAATAATTTAGTGTCTTTCACTCACTTTCCCTGCTAGTTCTCATTGCTGGACTGATTGATGAATCACACCAGACTAATGAGACAGAAATGGATGTTCTTGTGTATTTTATTCAGCATTTGACAGGTACATAAAAAAAGGTTTATGTGATGTGAAAATTGTTATGTGAAATTTTAAAGACTGATAGTGTTGCTGTTTGCAAATGGAAATATAGTTTTATATTATCTGAAGGCCATATCTTGCCAGGCTGCCAGGATGTTGTTGTTAAATTGTTTTGAGAAGTTCTGGGTGATTGCTATTCTCTTAAACCTTTCACGCATATGATCGCACCAGTGTGATCAGCCATGGCTGGTCAATAAAGCATACGATCACACCGGTGTGATTAGAACGTTCAGACTGAAAATTGTGCGCAGTGCTGGTCATAAATCACAATTTATCCATGCTTTAAAAAAATTTTCAATTTATTTTCAGACATTTCAACACGCATAACTAAATGCAAAACATATCATTTAAGGTTTGTAAAATACATGCTATGATGTTCCTTGTTCATGTAAGGCACACTGTTTATGTTACTACAATATTTTCCTCTCCCAGATAAACAGTTGCTTACCTTTATGTTTTTCGGAAGAAAACTATGAATAAACATGATGTAAATCTAGCAGCTCAGATCTCTCCTACGGTTGTTGCTGGAAACGATACAGCTGCGATTGTAAGTTAATGAGAAGTATTGATAATATTTATTAAATTACACATTAATTGTATTTTATTAGCATCTACCCCTGACTCAACCCTAAACCCAACCCTCACAGTAATATATAAATATTATTTGTTGCACAGTTTCACAAAAATTATGCTATATTGATGTGAGTATCCTCAGCTGTATCCCATGTAGACTTCACCGTGCTGCAGGAGAGGGTAAAGTCTAGATAGGATACAGCTGAGGATACACACGTTAATATAGCATAATTTTTGTGGCACTGTACAACAAATAATATTTATAAAATTATGTGAGGGTTGAGGTAGGGGTGGACACAAAATACGAGAAATATATCGATCAATGGGGCTGGTCGGTCACTTGATCGCCTGACTAAGGGAACTTTACAATTGCAATGGATTCTAAGTAACGGTCACACAAAAAAATTACACAGGAGGGTCAGCTGGAGTATTTAAAACGCAAGTGTGGAAGGGTTAAGTCCCATTCTTCCACTTTGATCAGAATTGATTTTCTGAGTATGTCACCGTCTTTTTCTATGATTACTAATCGTCATACCCTAACTAGCTGTGCTGTGTCCAGGTGCTAACCAAATACCCCAGCTTCTCCCAAACTTCTTCTTTGTGTTGTTCTCTTTCAGTCTACTCTGTCAGTCAATGAGCAGTAGCCTTTAAGTTCCACAGTTGTCACATATACACTGTAAAACCCAATAAGTTATGGTAACTCAAACCCTTTGAGGAAACCGATTGCAACAAACCATTTAAGTAACCATTAACTAATCCTAATGAGTACTGTGAACTTAATCTATTTGAGTAAATAAAGCAATTTGAGCACAGTAAAACCCAAAAAATGAAGAGAACTCAGACCAACTGAGTATTTTAAAACCCAATAAGTTAAGGCAACTCAAACTATTTGAGGAAACCGATTGCTGCAACCATTTGAGTTAAAAAAACTAATCTATATGAGTACTGTGTACTTACTCCATTTAAGTTGAAGAAATGAGGTATTTAATTAACTTATTACCTTTAACACTGAGTTCAAAACTTTTTTCAAATGAGTAGAATTAACTTTCAGCATATTTTGAGTTACCTTTACTCATTTCATATGATAATGTTCACTGTTGGGTTTTACAGTGTATAGCCAAACTAGTGCTGTATTTATTCCTGTCATTTTTCTGAGGATTGATACAATAACCTACGCTGCAACGTGGGACTCGTTGGCTGTTTGCTATTAAAAGAAGGAGCAGCAGAGACTATTATGTATGGGACTTTGTCAGACTTGACAGGGACTTTGTCAGTAACTGTTACAGTTCATACGGACCAGTTTCTTCTTCCTCCGGATCATAACATGTAAGTGTAATTAAAATTGCTCCCTTGTTTTCTGTAGTTTGCAAAATATGTATATAATAATGTGTTGTAACTTGTTATTGCTCCGCGCGGCTTGTAATCACATATCTATTATAGACTAGTGCTTGTACCGTTTCTCTCAGGTTAAATATGTATGGGGATATTCACATATTGTGTCCAAACCCAGGTTAAAAATGCAATGCGTGCTTCTTCCTTTACCAATTTAAATGCGTTTCTGAACTTGCGATCGTCTGCCGTTTGTCTTTGTCATGGCCACCATCAGCTGTTCCTCTCGATTTTCAAAATAGTTAAACTTTTGCCACTGTGTGGATAAATACTGAATGTGCGCCGTTGTTTTTTTGGGGGGGGGGGGTTAGGTTTAAAAGTAGAGTAATATGCTGGTGTTTAACTGCATTCCTTTAATGTATTCCTGCATTGGGCTCCCACATACTCTGTGCTACTTCATAACGATGGTGGGCGTTTCTCTCTGTCTCGCGCTGAACCCAGTCGACCAATCACAACAGACTGGGTCATCGGACCAATCAGCGCAGATTAGCCTTATGCAAAGGAGGGGTTTGGGAACAAATGAATCGCTGAACATATCCTATAGAAGTCGTTGAGATAATTAGGCAAAAATAAATGCATATTATAAGACATTGAACATGTTTTTTAACCTTGCATGCATTTCGGCCTGTTGTTAGAGACTCCAAAATATGACCTTTTATAATGCATAATAGGAGCTCTTTAATAATACAGTAAAATCACAAAAAATGCAGTTGTTAGTATTAACGCAATTCTCAATTCTAGCAATAAATATTGATTAAAAAAATAAAGTGAATATTTATAAAAATATTTCTAACCTTCTGTAAAATGCCACTTCAATAACTCAGCGTTCTGAGTACTGCAGAGTAGGTAAAATATTCCTGTTGTTGTCGTCCACATCCCAGCGGCACCAAAGGTGAGATGTAGTCTGAAGAAATCAATGCTTTCTCAAGGTTATTTGAGTTCTGAAGAGCACTCGCTGTGTGCTAATGAGTCTGGCATACTGTGTGCTCCTAGCGCAGGAATTAATCAGCTGTTGATATTACTCATTACAGTCATCAGACCATAACATAACACTCTCATGAATGTTTCATCTTAAGTTGAGCGCTCTCAAAGTCAGCAGGTTCACTTGTAACTCAAATCTTTTTTACAAAAATTAGCTTCCTGGAGACAGATTACGATCGATCAGCCCAACCGAAATTCAGCGATCGTTTTGCCTTTCAAGAATAATCCCCACATGATAGCCCTAATGCTGTTGTGCTATCGTCTAGATAAGAGATATTCCTAAGGATGGCTGGAGAGGATTAGCCTTTATCCTAAATCAAATCCTTTAGTGGAAAAGCAAGCAGATATTTATGTCTCTATCTGTGTGTTCCAGTTTGTACATCTGATAGGAGAGACATGGCCATTTACTTCATGGAGAAGAGCAACTAATAGTGTGAGTGAAAGCATGGCCATGAGCAGATGTGTGTGTGTAATGTGAGTAATAAATCAACCTTAATAGAGCAGATCGGCATGTCGGAAAACAGTTGGCAACAAAACCTTTGGTTTGCACTACATTTTAGCAGGGGCTACGCTTCTAGGCATTATCTTCGATTAAACCCATGTTGTTGAGATATACCACAAATAATACCACTAATAGAGAAGATTCCAGGAGTCAAAAATACTTAAATGCTTCTGGATGCTGTTTTATTAGGAAAAAATTATAGTAAATCATAAAAATAAATGCTCTTTTTTGGCATCTATGGTTCAATTTAGAACTTTTAGCATCTGTTGATTAATTCTATTGCACACATTGCACATTGCTAACCCCTACCGTTCTACTACTACAATGTAAAACCCAACAGTCAACTTTATCAAATGAAATGAGTGTAGTTAACTCAAAATTGACTGAAAGTTAATTCTACTTATTTGAAAAGAGTTTGGAACTCAGTGTTGAAGGTGGGGTTGAGGGGGGACAATCGTGCTTTGGCCTAGTTCAAGTCAAATGTACATAGTGTGAGTACCATAGACGGTAAAATATATGGACCTAGTATCCGTGACGTCACCCATAGGTTTCTGAACACTGCAAAAGAAGCAACAAGTAGGCGCGGCCAACCGTCGCCATTTTGTTCGCGCGTCATCGCACCCACGGCGGGATACCAAACAAGGGCAAAGAGGAGGAAAGTGAGCGGAGCTACAGACACCTGCTGGCACTCTGCTTAGACCTGGCAGACAGACTTTATTTTGGGAGAAACGCTTGATACTTTATTACCTGCAACTCGTTTGTGTTCTGACCACATGTGCTTGGCTGTATACTATATCAATAAAGTGTTTAGACTTTTAAAAACACTGTAGTAATACATTGAGCCACTAAACATTGTTCTTATGACGTTTTTCTACAGGAGGAAAACGCGAATTACTTCCAAACACTTCAGATAGAGTGTGTGTTAGTAAATGCAAGACTATTGATGAACTCCAGCATAACACTGTATGATAACGCTTCAGATGACTGTTCTAGAGCCTACAGCTAATCAATCTGTCACATTCTGGAGTTCATTACGGGTCTAAAGAAAAATATTAATGATAAATGATCTTAAATTAAAACAAATACATTAATAGACGTGGTATACAAGTATATATCTTTACCACATGGGAAACGAGGCCACATGAACGGTTTGTGAGCACAATTAAGTGCACACAGCATCCCATATCATCTGATAATTGTAAGAAATAAGTCCAAAAGGCAGCTGACTGTGTAAATCCACATAAAACAAAACAAAAATACGATGAATATGCCGAGATCAGTGGCTAATCTGCCGGATTCAGCTGAGGTGAAGTGACGGCGACCAGCAAGACCTAGCTGTCACTCAAGTGGCCACGCCCTCAATTACGCAAACTTAATATAACCTAATATAAAGGAAATGGATGAGTTATAAAAAAATTCACCCCCCTCACAGTTGTCATGAAGGGTAATAATAGCTAAATGACCCAAAATCGTTCTTTGTACCAGGCTGTAAACACCTTTTTTTCTGCTGTAAAGTTGGCCATTCTAACAGTGGGCTCAATTGCAATTTGCTCTATTATGGACACAGGACTAGCGGAATTTTGATGAATTGCAGTTTCAGTTACTTCCGTATTCGCTTCCCGAGGGAGAGCGGGAGGTTGCCGCTTGGTGAGTACGCCCTAAGTTCACAGTACTCATATTTTATGTACTCATATACACAGTACTGGTTAGTAGCAACTGGTTTCCTCAAACAGTTTGAGTTGCCTTAACTTATTAGGTTTTACAGTACTCAGTTGGTTTGAGTTCTCTTCAATTATTGGGTTTTGCTGTGCTCAAATTGCTTCATTTACTTAAATGGAGTAAGTTCACAGTACTCATTAGAATTAGTTTTTAAACTTAAATGGTTTGTTGCAATCGGTTTCCTCAAATGATTTGAGTTACCTTAACTTTTTGGGTTTTACAGTGTACTGTGGTATTGTTGTAAAAATGAACTTTAACCGTTATATTTATTAAAATAATAGTTTAGTCATGAAACATCTTTATAAATAGAAACATACTACATTTAAATTCATGCTAAATATTGCAAAAAAAAAAAAGTACACACTAGAAAATTTTTACATAATTAGTTTTTCTTGATTTTTGCTCTTTTAAAAAAAAATAATAATAATTTTATATTTTTCCTTAGCATATAAATTTGGCCTAGTAATTTTTGGACCATTATCGTAAGTTATTTTGTTAGATTAGCTCCTGATTTGATCAGGACTGACTACTCTAATGTATATGCATTTCTGTTTAAAGGAGAGAAGATTTTTCTCAACACATTTCTAAACATAATAGTTTTAATAACTCATTTCTAATAACTGATTTATTTTATCTTTGCCATGATGACAGTAAATAATATTTGACTAGATATTTTTCAAGACACTTCTATACAGCTTAAAGTGACATTTAAAGGCTTAACTAGGTTAATTAGGTTAACTAGGCAGGTTATGGTAATTAGGCAAGTTATTGTATAACAATATTTTGTTCTGTAGACTATCGAAAAAATATACAGCTTAAAGGGGCTAATAATTTTGACCTTAAAATGGTGTTTAAAAAAAGAAAAACTGTTTTATACTAGCAGAAATAAAACAAACGACTTTCTCCAGAAGATAAAATATTATCAGACATACTGTGAAAATTTCCTTGCTCTGTTAAACATCATTTGGGAAATATTTTTAAAAAATAATAAAATGGGGGCTAATAATTCTGAATTCAACTATATACATATATATATACACACGCACACACACACACACACACACACACGCAAACGTATAATATGGAATATAATATGGAAATAAAAAAAAGGGAAATATTTAGCAAAATGTGCAATGATAACATATGGTAACCTTTTCTTTGCTTGCATAACATGAATATGTCTCTTGTTAAAAAAAAGTTTGGTGACCATGATATACGTAAATCAAACAACATACACTTTCATGATTTTTATAAGTACTTATTGGGAGAGGGAAAATATAATTTGATCTTATAACAGTGGTTAATGGAAAGTCATTTTGCAACAGAATTAATTTGACATTCAGAGAATATCACACAAGTTTTACATAAATCTGTAATGGAAACCTATTATACTAATTCAACATTATGCCAGACTAACACTTTATAATAACTACACACTATGAATCATCTATTAACCATTAGCAAATAGTGAATTCATTATTTGTTAGACATTAACTCTACATTAATAAACGTTAGTAAACAGTTCATAACTGCAGATACAAATGCTGACTTATAAGTACATTTATAATGTGCTTAATAATTGTGTTTTCATATTTTATTACTGATAAGATTTTGTGACTAAATTAAGTATTGCATTATTTATAAACAATTTGTATTTAAGAGTAGTTGCGGATTTTAAGATCATTCAGAATGAGTTAGTAAATGATTAATAAACTATTGAAATCCACATTTATATATTGTATTATTCAGGCATATAGTAATGGTTACTTTGTATGTTAAATGACAATTAAAGGCTATAGACAATTCATTTGAATAGTTTATTAATCATTTACTCACACATTCTGAATTATCTTTAAAAACCACCAACTACTCTCAAATAACTGGTTTGTAAACGATGCAATACTTAATTTAGTAATGAAAAATTTATCATTAACAAATTATAGAAATAGTCGCAACAAAAAAAAACATATATATCAGCAGAAGTCTAGTGGTTCATCCAAATCAACCAAATTAATCCAACAATGATACAGCGATGAACTGGTTTGGAGTAGGTGCAATCAATTATGAGTAAGGTAACAGTTAAGTTCTAATATGTCATACATCATTTGGTCAATACTAGTAATAGGTAATATTTGCAATATCTGACAGAAAAAATAAATAAATATATATATATATATATATATATATATATATATATATATATATATATATATATATATATATATATATATATATATATATATATATCATTAATTTATTCATTCATTTTTCATTTTCCTTAAGCTTAGTCTCTTATTTTACAAGGATCACCAAGGCAGAATGAACCGCCAACTATTCCGGCATATGTTTTTATGCAGTCCTTCCATCCGCAACCTCATTTCTTGTAACCATTTGACTTCCATAGTATTTGTTATTCCCACTATGGAAGTCGATGGTTATAAGTTGTCAGGTTCAAAATAGGGCTGGGCTAATAAAACGGTCTCTGTATTTATTGACTGAATACCAGTGTCAATAATGATAAAAAAAAAAAAATGGTAGAAAGTGCAATAGATTTATTCAAATGTGTCTGGTGAGTGCATGCATTGGATGGAATGCCAATAAGCTTAGGATTATTTCCAATTGAGGTGCATGGATTGAGCGCACAAATAGCGAGTGGCACGCATATGGTGTGCAAGTGTGGCGCACCTAGTTGAAAACATCTCGACTTTCAAGAATGCCACGAGCGCAACACGATTCATGTAACTTGAACTAACCAATACACTTCACACTTTGTATGGAATATACACATTTCAGAAATAATGGTAGACTAATTACCTCAAATGAAAATACAATCATTAAGCACATTATATAGGTGCTTATTAGTCAAGAATACAGCATTTGTAGCTGTAGATATGAACTGCTTACTAACATCTATTAATGTAGAGTTAATGCTTAACAGATAATGAATTCACTATATGCTAATGCTTAATAAATGATTCATAGTGTGTAGTTATTATAAAGTGTTACCGGCTAACCTTATAACTTTCTTGCTCTAAATACTTTGCTTTTCTACATTATCTTTAAGTGTCATCGTAACATTTTTGATTCACCCAAATCAAGTAAATTTATTCTAAAAGACTGGAAAAATGTCTGACCAAGAAATAAAGCTTCCTAAATTTCATATCAGTTTACTTAAAAATTTTAAAGGCCTTATGGGTTCATGTTCTATAGTTATGATATTTACAGCAACACATTTAGCATGTGTTTGTTTACTACTGCCTCCTACAGTGCATCACAAGCATGCGACAGACTACTGTAGTTCTCACCTGTCTTTGCCGGTCTCCTTCTTGAAAACAGTGTCACAGTAATTCATGCGCTCTTCTGTGGTGACGTAAATGCGAGCCTGTGGGTAGTTTTCAACCGCTTGTCGCAGCATGTTGTAAACAACGCCTTTCCCATCCTGCCTCATATTGCGCAGTGGTCCCCAGACCACATAGATGGTCTCATTCCCCTGTCCAAAGAAGTGCTGGGGTTTTTGGATTAGCAGAGGAACACTTGTGTGAGACACAACTCTCAGGTCTGTCCTGCGTCCCACATCCCTCTCAAAGCCCCGGGTGGGTGCGTTGTTCATTCTCCATATGCAGGAGGACTGGTCAATGTCGGCCCCTGCCTCACGTGCCAATATCTGGCCAGAGCTGGACACTACACTGCATACTTCACAATGCAGCTTCAGCGGCTAAGGGAGAGAAGAGAAATTTGACAAATTAATGGTTCATAGACATATGCTGACATTCAGTAATTCAATATATTGTGATAATAAACATACACAATATTGATATCATGGGCATTAGACCTGTACGATATTAGTAAAAACTGACATTGCACATTGACATACACTATACCTGACAAAAGTCTTGTTGCCTTATCCAGGTTTTAAGAACATCAAATAATAACTTGACTAGTTCTAGTTGATTATTTGGTATCAGAAGTGGCTTATATAAAAGGCAAAGGTCTGTAGATTACGTTTATTTTACCAAAATAAAATATGATCATGTCTTAATTTTCAATTATTTAACTCCCAGTTCACCAAGATTCTTTCGATTTAAGTTCAATACCTCCTCCTTCATCTTTCCACAGACATGCTCAATAATGTTCATGTCTGGTGACTGGGCTGGCCAATCCTTGAGCATCTTGACCTTCTTTGCTTTCAGGAACTTTGATGTGGATGTTAAAGATGAAAAGGAGCGCTATCTTGCTTAAGGATTTGCCCTCTCCTGTGGTTTGTAATGTAATGGGCAGCACAAATGTCTTGATACCTCAGGCTGTTTATGTTGCCTTCCACTTTGCAGATCTCTCGCACACCCCCATAACTGAATGTAACCCCAAACTATGATTTTTACTTCACCAACTTGACTGATTTCTGAGAGAATCTTGGGTTCATGTGGCTTCCAATAGGTCTTCTGCAGTATGTGTGATGATTGGGATGCAGTTCAACACTTTTCCAAATGATCAACTAGAAGTCAAGTTATTATTTGTGGCTCTTACAACTGGGATCAATGACAAGACTTTTGTCTATACTTTTTTGGTGTATATATAAGTGTATATAAATTGCGGTACAAATATAATTTCAAATGATGACTTTATTTGAAATTTACTTGAAATTCATAATTTTAAATTGATTGAGATTATTTGTATTATGCAGTATCTGTGTAAAATATAATAAAGAAATTAGAAGCATAATACAACAAAGCAAAGGAAGCAAATTACAACAAAGATGCAAATGAAATTCAGTCATATTTAAAATAACACTCTATAGTCTTATATATAAATATAAATAAATACAGTAGATCTTTCTTAAAGCTTCTCAATCTATAATTTCATAGTTTAAATTCACTTGAAATCTCACAGGTCTTTAGAAACACGCCTAAATGAAAACCTTTCACTATATTAGGCTTTAAACATTGCACAGACTCCATAAATCACATGTTCTGAGCTGTGGTGGTTGGTTATTATAAACCCAACTTGACATTGCAGATCTTGAGATGTGACTATTGCAGATTCACTCATTACGATATGCACGCTGAAACAATATATTATGCAGTCCTTATGGACACTGCCATGAATAATTATTTATTTCAACTGTTAGTTCCTTTTAATAATATTCAGATTGTTGTATTAGTGGTTGTGCATCAAATGTTTGAAGACTTAATAAGTCATTTGTTTCCAAAACATAAACATTTTCCCTTGTTAATCTGGCGTACGACATTGAAATTTCAGTGACCAGGTCTTTTGTTTGATAACTACTATAGTAGGTGTCCATTTGCAAATAGCAGTTCATTTAACTAAAGTCAATGTAATGACAAATACAAAAGCATTTATTAATCTTAGTTGATGTTAATTTCTTAGCTAATGCCTAATAACGCATTAAATTTTAAAAGTCATAATCGATATACTAAAAGTGGTAAATAATTAAAACAATTCAGTTGTATTTCTTTTAACTAACTTTAACATATGATTATAATAAGGCTATTTCTCACAGTTGATTTTAACACATTAGCTAACATAAAATAATGTAATTTAATGTAAAGTGTTACCTGTTGTAATCTGTGATCTTTTTGCAATTTATTATATGATATAATAATTATATTATATAATTTATTATATCCAATATTGTATTTTTAATTGTTTCTTTGCCTTTTTTATATAGTTATACCTTTTAAAGTAATCATTATTGCAGCTTAGGTCAATATTGTATTAATACAATATACCATGATACAAGTTTTAGAAATGAATCGCAACAAAAAAAAAAACATATATATCAGCTGTCACGGATTGGCCAGGCTCTTCCACCAATTTCACACAGCGCCCATCATCACCTGAGTATTAATCACGCACAGCTGCACCTTATCACCTTGGCACTATATAAGCACACACCTCACTTCACTTCTTGTCCGGTCTCGTTCCAACGAAGCGGACTCATAGAGGATACACGCTACGTATTCGCTAACATTGGCTTATCATTTGACACTCGTCTGATCTCTGTTTGTTTCCAGTCTGTCTAGTGTTCCCTGTGTCGTCAGTGTGTGTCGTCAGCCTGTCTTCCCCGCAAGTCATCTGGTGTGTGCATTCGGTCTCACTTGTTACCGCTCACTCATCCCGCCAAGGATAAGGACAATATCATCATCCCGGACTTCATCCACATGATCTTTATTCTCCTTCGTTTGCTTAGCTGTTTAAATAAACATCTCTACTCACTAACTAACCCTGTTTGTCCGTCTGCTTCCCTAACATCAGCAGAAGTCTAGTGGTTCATCTAAATCAACCAAACTTAATCCAACAATGATACAGCAATGAACTGGTTTGGAGTAGGTGCAATCAATTAGGAGTAAGGTAACAACAAATGAGTAAGGTAAAAAAAATAAATAAATAAATAAATATATATATATATATATATATATATATATATATATATATATATCATTAATTTATTCATTCATTTTCCTTAAGCTTAGTCTCTTATTTATCAGAGATCACCAAGGCAGAATGAACCACCAACTATTCCGGCATATGTTTTTATGCAGCCCTTCCATCCGCAACATCATTTCTTGTAACCATTTGACTTCCATAGTATTTGTTATTCCACTATGGAAGTCGATGGTTATAAGTTTTCAGGTTCAAAATAGGGCTGGGCTAATAAAACGGTCTCTGTATTTATTGACTGAATACCAGTGTCAATAATGATAAAAAAAAATTGGTAGAAAGTGCAATAGATTTATTCAAATGTGTCTGGTGAGTGCATGCATTGGATGGAATGCCAATAAGCTTAAGATTATTTCCAATTGAGGTGCATGGATTGAGTGCACAAATAGCGAGTGGCACGCATATGGTGTGCAAGTGTGCCGCACCTAGTTGAAAACATCTCGACTTGAATGCCACGAGCGCAACGCGATTCATGTAACTAGAACTAACCAATACACTTCACACTTTGTATGGAATATACACATTTCAGTAATAATGGTAGACTAATTACCTCAAATGAACACAAAGCACCCAAACACTGCAGTGATTTTTACTTTTCTCCATAAGCTAAACTTGTATTGGAACCACAGCAATGGTTTGTGAGAAAACGCTTGATGGTCACCTAGTTATGACAGACGCCAGGGGAGTGCGAGCACAAAGCGTATTGAAAAGGGTGTGCACTCGCACATTTCACCTGCTTTTAAACACAATATGTGAACGGACTCGGGTTGCGTTTCATCATCGCCACCTCAGGTCAGATTAACACGCGAAAATAAGTGCTGTGACTAACAGCAGTGAGGAGATGAGTGGCTTTTTGGTGTCTTTTCTTGTACATCCCAGCCCCTAGCACCCCATGTGAAAGATTTTAAAGCATAGGGAGTAATATAGTCATTCAACTTCACAATTTGTAATGTTGCAATATGTATTTGAATATTGATGGCTGGTTCCTTTACTTGAAAGCTCAGGTTTATTATCATAATTTGTGTTGTTTACAGAGTATGAGGTTTACTGTATCGTTATTATTCACACCTTACAGATGTTAATCTACCTTAAAGTTTGCTTTGAATGTTTACCATTGCACACACTTTGTAACATTTTATTTTATTTAAGTTTAGGAGTCCCTTTAACACTTTTGTTTATTACAAGACATAAGAGATGAGATATTTTCGTTTTTTGTTTTTGACTATTAAAACTATTTGCCTTTGTAATGTTGTTAAATTACTAAACAAAGTGGTTAAATAAATAAAAATCCTAACATTTCTAAATTAATTGTTAAAAAATAATAATCGATACCAAATGATATAAAACATTATATCGTGATCATTTTCTTTTGCTGTATCACCCAGCCCTAGTTCAAAATATCTTACTTCGTGCTCAACAGAAAAAAGAAACTCATAAGGGTTTGGAACCACTTCAGGGAAAGTAAATAGCGAGGGAACTATAGCATGAAACAGTTAGCTCTTCTAACCAGCAGTGTAATGACTAAAAATCGAAACCATGGCATTAAATCTATTACCATGGCCTTTCTATTTATCTATTTAAGGGATGCTGAGTGCTATGAGATTGCCCTTACAAATTACAACCATGTTTGCTTTGCTTGGCTGATCTGCGAGTTGGAGCACAATATCCTATTGTCTATGACAGGATAATGGTAGCAGGGAACGATCAATAGCTTATGACACACCAACAGATCAGTAACAATTTGCAAGTAACTTCAGTTTTGCCTCTCTAAATGCTATGTTTTTCACATTATTCTATTAGGAACAAAAACACAGAAAAAACAAGCACGGAATTACTGCGACTCTGACACAGTGGAAAAACAGCGGGAAGCTTTCAGACACACTTAGCGCTTGGCAAATGATAGATATTTGGTTTCCAGATATGGAAATGAGATTACGTCCATCAACAGACCAAAAACCGTATATGGGGAGTAAATAAGATGTATATACTGCTTTGGCATACTGGGATATATTAAACTGCGTCTGATTAAAATCCATTTGGCATTAGATTAATTTGGCTTCTGAATATTTGATTTGTTTTGTTTTGTTTCATTAACAATACAAGAATATAAACAAATTGCAACTACACAAACCTATATGAAAATAAGGTATGGACATGGAATCCACTGTATTTACCAAATAAATGGAATACAATTCGGTCAATAAATGTAACTAATTCATTCACTACTGAAATTTTAAAAACGTCCATTTCCCGTTAATATTTGAGCGCATTCTTAAACGCCGCTAATTTACCATTGTGTTCATGTGCTCAACAGAAATGTCTGTGATTGGCCGTAAGAAGTGAATATTATTCAAAAAGAAGTGGTGTAGAGTCAAGTATCTAACGGTTCCTAACAGTTTGTTTTGTTAGCAATGCAAGAATATAAAGAAATAGCAACTATGGAAACCTATAAGCTATATGAAAATAAGGCACAGACATAGAATCTACTGTATTGACCAAATAAATGGAATAAAAATAGATCAATAAATTTAAATAATTAATTGAATAACTAAATAAAATAAAATAAAATAAAATAAAATAAAATTAAATAAAATAAAATAAAATAAAATAAAATAAAATAAAATAAAATAAAATAAAATAAAATAAAATAAAATTAAATTAAATTAAATAAAATAAAATAAAATAAAATAAAATAAAATAAAATTAAATAAAATTAAATTAAGGAATTTGGTACCAATCGCTACTGAGATTTTAAAAACGTCTCTTTCCCGCTGACATTTGAGTGCATTTTCAAACATCGCTGATTTGTTCATGTGCTCAACAGAAATGACTGTGATTGGCCATGAAGGTCATCAGTTCAACAAATTCGCTGAAATTTACTGTGTGTACACATAGATACAGGGACTCTGGAGAGCCCAGAGAAGATATGGAAAATGTGGCCCAGTTATCTTAAAACATATGTGGGCCACTTTTGGCAAATATTCAGCACAGTAAACTCTGGCTAATGCAGCCGTTAGCTTATAGTGGCCCAGAGAAGATTTGGCAAATGTGGCCCAGTTATCCTAAAACAAATGTGGGCCACTTTGGGCAAATATTTGGCACAGTTAGCTCTGGCTAACGTGGCTGTTAGCCTAAAGTGGCTCAGAGAAGATATAACAAATGTGGCCCAGTTATCTTAAAACATATGTGGACCACATAGACTAAAGTCACCATGATGGAGAAAAGTGTTTGCTTTAGATGGGCTCATAGACCTGAACCTCTTAATACAAATTTTCTTTTGGCCTGCTGTTACTTTTAAGAACTTTGCTTAAAATGTTTATTCATTACAGCAAACAAGCCAAGTAAAAAACAACAACAAACAAAAAAAACAATATAATTAAGTGAGGCGCATCCTGTGATGAAATAATATAATTCATTGATATTAACCAATGTTTAATTCATTATTAGAAGTAACGTAATAACATGCTTGCACATGCCACAGAATTATGAGGGTTTATAAGCTAAAAAAAATCTGTTTCAACTTCTGCTCACAGAGACATCAATAATCAGCGTATAAACCTCAACAACAGTGACAATTAACAAAATGAACAAAACATCACAAACAGGATACTAAAAGTGACAAAATCAACAACATCAACATAAACAGCAGAATCAACAGCAAATAATGAAAACTGGAGCATCAGTAAGCTATAGAATGTATTCATACTGCAATGCATGCTGGGATTTTTGTACTGTGCCACACCCAGCAAGTGTAAGGTGTAGGCCAGATCTGGGCCAAAATAAAAGCAAATTGTGGCCCAAAATAGGGTCGGTTATGGTTCATTTGGTTGAATTCTGGCTAATATGTGGTATTGCTTTGGCTTATTTGTGGCCCAGATCTGACAAACAGGACCGGACCGTCCTAGAGCCCTCATTCCATTCAGTATGTGGTCCAGATGTAAGTGTCTGGTGTGGGCTGGATCTGGGCCAGAATAAAAGAAAACTGTGGCCCAGAATAAGGTCAGTTCTGGTTAATTTGATTGAATTCTGGCTGATATTTAATATTGATATGGCATAATTGTGGCCCAGATCTGACAAACAGGACCGGACCGTCCTAGAGCCCTCATTCCATTCAGTATGTGGCCCAGATGTAAGTGTCTGGTGTGGGCTGGATTTGAGCCACATTAATTTTGCTAGCTGGGGAATGTGTCTGAATTTTCTGATTGGCTAGCATAGACGTCTCACATCTCTCTTTCCAGCAATTTTCCTTTTGACTTCACACAGCGCAGCACTACCGCAAATTACCTGTAATGTTACAACTTCTCTTTCTGGAATATTGCCGGATCGAATTTACTGGCTTTTTCAAAAAGGGCCTGTTCACACATGATCCCTTTCTAGAAAATTGCCAGTAATGTTTGACTCTTCAATTAGTAAAAAGGATTTAGCATTTTGCCACCGTGAGCAGCAGACAACATTTTTTGTTGAGATGATAATGTAACTTCCTGAATATTATTCAAAAAAAGTGGTGTAGAGTCAAGTATCTAACAGTTCCTAACATATATTTAAAGTCATATGAGAAGAACTGGATCGAAAAAGACAAAAAAAAAGGGACACCCTCAGAAAGAAATGCTAATTATTCCACAGAGATCCTTGAGAACATTTCAGAAGATTCAAGTAAATCCTGTTTTATCATTTCCAGTGTACCATTTGATGACTGGAATTCTGTGAAGAATAATCCATCCCCCATACCCGATGAGAAAATAAATCTTCCTCATTCTCATTAAGACCCTTGGCCCAAATAGATGTAACTGATAGGAACACTTAATAAGATAAAGATATACGTTTATAACAGACGAGGGAGACTTATCAAAGGGAATAATTGGTGTGTGAGAAGCCTGAAAAAGTAAACGGGAGTCCCAATGCAATCCTTAAGCCCAGAAATCTGCTCTGATACATTAGTAGGAGAACAAGGAGGTAAATTATATTGAGTTTGATCTTCTGGATATCTTCTTTATTTTTCTTCTGCGCCCACTTTGGACAGTAAAAGCAAGAAATTCATAAGAACATATAGTTATTATGAAAAATAGGAGAATATCTATCCCATATTGTAACATCTTTTAACTTCATTCCACATGGAAAGGAGATTGGCTACAATAGGGTTTTTAAATTTGAATTCATACTGCTGTAGTTGGGGTCAGTACAGTTGGGGTGGGTGTACAGGTGGGAGTCTGCTTCTGTAGAGTAATTAGTTTGGCCAGATGTTTAGAATCTGTGAGTGAAAGGCATCATAAATTAAAATTAGACTGAAAATATGCAAAAGAATCAGGATTAGCTTCAAAAGTAGAAACATGGAGGTTAGAATTGACCCTTCGCTAAACCACACCTGAAAACCGACACACACCAATCATACCGTAGCTACGCACAGGAGGTCTGTCAAGCCTTTGAGCGAGGGAAACAAGCCAAAGCCTTGTGCATATGCAATGTGCAAATCTGATACCCGGTATTCTAAAGGTTTGGACGAGGTGGTATCTTTTAATCTTAATATCTTTTAAATATATCATAATGTCTCCAGGTAGGGACTTTAAAGTATTATACAAAATATTTTACTATAGTGTGTAATCTAAGAGACAAAATGTGAAAAACTCTACTCTTGATGCCTAATGAAATAAATTCAGGACTGTCTGCCATGATTTTAGTGAGTTCGTTATAAATAAACCATAAAAAAAGAGAAGAATTGGCTTACTCTTAGAAAAGAAAGTTTATGAACTGTTCAGCAGGATTTAACAACTGCCAATAGTATCTACCAGTGAGGTTGGGATTATACATTGTCAAAGTTTGTCTGAAAAAAAGCCTGACAATCATTAGATCCAGATCAATTTTAACTATGGGACATTAGAGATTCATATCTGCATCCATTATCATTTCAAAGTCCAAAATTTAAAAAAAAAAGATCTGCAGTAAAAGAAGTATAAACTAAAAGAAATACAATTTATTGTATTCCTATACCACACTAATGTTTTGTGTTGTTCTATCATTTCTTTATCTAAAATAATGATATTTAAAGTTCTCTGCACCAACACCAAGACACCTAAATCTTATTGTTACTTTCTACTTTTTGAAATTTAATTATTGACCTTAAGCTACGTCAGTCTCTTGATTCAAATAATCCCCACAAAACAGAGCTGTTATGGTCATTTTTATTACAACTCAAAAATTAAAGATCATGCTGTAGGTATCAAAAAGATACAACAGTGAATTTCAGATATCAGACATGATGCTTGTGTAAGAGACTACAAGGGGAGCATAATAATGGATGATCCCAAATCCGAAAAGAGGCACTTCAAGGGGCACTTTGACATCAATGTTTTCACAGAGTTCAACCGATGGCTACTCTGTCTGGCTCACTCATTATAAATCAAATCTGATTTAAACCATGTACACCAAAAACCTGTTTTGGTTGTGTAAACAAATTGCTGTGTGGAAAACTTGATCTCTGTAGCACAATATACAGTAAATTCATTTTATTTCTGAACTTCTACTATTGAGGTTGTTGATGGTACACTGAATTACACTGATGGTACACTGATTTGTTGCCTCAATTTAATTGGGTAATGGAGTCTTCCAAAACTTGCATATTTAAGTTTATTTAACTTGCCGGTTTTGTAGAATATATTGATATTGTTTAGTTCACCAAACTTAGTACTTAAGTAGATTATACTTACATTGTTCAGTTGGCCTAACTTCCTACAAAGTACTAAGTTTGGTGAACTGAAAAATTTAAGTATAGTCTACAAACAAGTTTTTTTTATTTTACAAGTAAACTTAAATATGCACGTTTGGGAGACTCAATTAATTTAGTTCAGTCAACTTATTAGGGTTTTCAGTGTGTGTAATAATATACTATGAAAAAATGTTTAAATACATTTTAAACAAAAAATAAGTAGCCATTTATTCACATTATGATGAATAATTATACCTGAAGCCATTTGTTTTCTTATTTAAAAGAGACCTTGCACTTAAAAGGTTGCACATATTAGAATTGTACAGTCCTGACTACATTTGTGAAAATGATCTATTTTTTTCAAAGGATTAATTATGATTTTGAGCTCACTACACTTGAAATCTTAAGTTTATGCATTTTCATGGTACATAAGTTATATTAACTCATATTTTTAAGTAATAGGACCAAAATGCTAAATTTTAAGTTATGTTCAGTCAACTTTATTTAATAGTTTAAGTAAAGACAGTATTAGGGTTTACAGTGTACTATTACTATTGTTAACATTAAAATACTCAGTTTCAAGGTGTTCTTGATCATTTTAGATCATACTAAATATCTATAAAGACTATATGTGGGCATAGATGAATTTTTTTTTATCTATATTAATCTCACTGGAATCTTGATCTTGGAATTAATGTAGATTCAAATGACTCATTTGAATTCTGCCGAAGGCATTTAGAATATGTGTGCTTCCCAAATAATGACTAAAAGTAAGTCTTTGAGAACGGGTTTCTCAAGACAGGTGGCGTATTAGACCAGGGGCTCATCTCCTGTGTCCAAAATGCATCACAAACGGCTTGAGAAGCTGTTCTACTATGATAATTGGTGATAAAAAATAGATTATGTTCAATAAGATGTACTTGTGTTTACTAACTGTTTATTCATTTAAACATGAATTTTGTTTACATGAATTTTGGCCTACATAAGCTCGAAGTTAAGTTATAAACTATATTTTAATATAGTTTAACTATATTTATAAACTATAAACTTTAGTTATAAACTAATTTCGAGAGGATCACGTGCTTATGATTGCTAGCGGCTGGATCCGCATTATCCAATTCTCAATGCACCAATCAGACGACTCCCAAGCTACTACAAATACCCTGGGTTACGTACCACCGCTATCTTCGTTTTGAAGAATCCCCCCATCCACCCCTACTCCTCCTTCTTCCTAGATGGGTGACACGGTGGCCCAGTGCTTAGCAATGTTGCCTCACAGCAAGAATGTCTCTGGTTCTAGGCTTTACCAAACCAGCAGACATTTCTGTGCGGAGTTTGCATTTTCTCCCCGTGCTCACGTGGGTTTCCCCCGGGTTCCCCGGTTTCCTCCCACCATCCAAAAAACATAAGTTAATTGACTAATTCAAACCGGCACTATAGACAAGCTCCTAGTAAATGGTTATCTCTCAAGAGCAATCACTGGCTGTTCATTGGTTATTACAGTGGGGGAGTTCTCGAGATCTACCTGAGCTCAAACTCCCCTCTCGCCTTGCAACGGGAGGGAGCCCCGGGCTCGAGGATCTTATGAGCTCAGGGCTCTCTCCCAGGACAGCATGCAAAACAAGCTTATAAGTCATATAAGTCATAACTGAAAATGTGCGAAATGCGTTTTTTTTCTTTCCATTTGGCATGCGTTATTAAATTCCATAACACTTTCACCAGTCCTTACTCCTTATCGGCGTCTAATACCCCAGTTTGTCACTGGGACATGAATGAAATATTCATGAGTGATAGTGAAACGGCCGAACAGCAGTTAAAGTCACCCAAAATTACAGGAAACTCTTACATGAAAGCACTTCATGTAAACACCTTAATTATATTATTGTCTATTAAGGCAGATAACTAGATTATTATCAGTAGTGTCTTCAAAGTAAGTGAAAGATCCAGAAGGGCATCCTGCTGATTTGATTCAGAAGGGTGCTTTTTGTCAGACGGCTCACTGGTTTGACTTTAATTCACCGTCAATTATTTTAAAAAGCACCTGGTCCATTTTATTTGTGTATGTTTTACTCACATAAACTCTACAGGTGCCTGCTTGTTAGATGTGGAGCTAACATTAATCATATTCACTCTAGTGAACTGCATCCATGTATGCACGTCACATTTGATGTGGTAATTTCACAGTAGGAATACACGCACGTTTGAAGACTCATTCTCGCCACCTACTGTGCAATTCGGGCAGGTATACTGTACATCCACACTAAAACATCAAGGTGAAAGTCATCATAGCTTGCGTACAATAGACCCAGCTCCCAACCCAACTTTGAGAATAGATTAACGACGATATTTTTTTTAATCGCCCGATATAAGTCTCACGTTAACGCAGCACGTTAACGCCCCACCACTAATAAAGACATACTAATAAACCACTATATATGTAGTTAACCTTAGGGTTAAAGTTTTAAAGATTCCATTATTTCAACAACTGCCCCTCTCCAAAAGAATCTGAACACAATGCAAGGTCATCTCTTCATTTCATGGGGGTAGTTGGCCAGGTCCAAATTTCTAGAGCTACCTGTAGTGTTGGGCTCATTCCAAAAGCTACTCAATGGTACAAGACAGAGCAGAAGAGAAAGCTCATGGTGGCAGGAGGTTTTAAAACAGCTGGTGTCAGTCTCAGAACAGAGGCAAACCAAGATAAATGCTTCCCCACAAATATCTGCTGGAAGTTGCCAGATTGGGTGGTTTTGGATAGGCATTTCGACGGGTTTTGGATAGTTTTTGGCCTAGGATCAGTCAGCTACATCTAGCAAAACTGCAGCGACGATCACAGCTGATCCATGATAGACACGGTGAAGAAAACTTGCGCGCTCATATCTGTTTCCAGAAGTATTGCTGTAACAGCCGAGAGAAGAAGAAAAGTCACGCAGCCGGTCAAATGAGCCACAGTGAGAGAGAGAAATGGAGTTTACTTTGATTCTCTCGATTGCAGTGAAATAGGGGCTTCTGCTGTTCAGTGTCAGTGAAAGACTGTCCAGCAAACACACATGCAGTGAAATTGTGCACAGTTTCTGAGTTTTTAAGTAGTTAGAACGTTGTAAATACTCGCGCTTGCCTACCCTCGCCATAGTAAGTTACAGCGACATAGCGCATATGAGATAAACAACATCAGTACATAATAACCTGTTATGATTATTACTGAACCGATAAGTGAATTGCGTCGCGGTGCACCGAAAAAACACCCCTAAGCCCCTTTAAGCTATATTTTTTTTCGATAGTCTACAGAATAAACCATCGTTATATGTTGAAAAAAATCTTCTCTCCGTTAAACAGAAATTGGAGAAAAAATAAACAGGGGAGCTTATAATTCAGGGGGCTAATAATGCTTACTTTAACTGTATTTGGCAAAAAAAAAGAAAGAATAGAAAGAAAAATAGATTTGTGGGAAAGAAATTGGTATTCCCTCCAGTTTTAATAGTCCTTTGATCAGACAAGCTGGTACATGTATATCCATGGAGCTGACAATTTCACAAATCAATTGTAACCCTGAAAAATAACATACCACATATTCTGGTACTGCAGATTCACAGTCTTGTTTCATATAAACATAGCTGAAGCCATCTTACAACTCCGATCTTAAATTAAATCAGAGGAATTTGAGGATGAACTTGTACACAGTATTGAAATATACAAACTTATTTTTAAAACAACCTTGTCATAATGATTGCCATAAGTACTAAGACGACACACAGTACCTTATTCATAGCTCAAACCTTTTCAATGAACTTGTCTAAAATTCACTTGCAGCTGTTTTCTTTGGGGAGGATCACTAAAGTCAAAGTGATTACACTGATCAAGAATACATCTACTATGATGAAATAATGTTCATTGTCTATTTTTATACATCAGAAGTTTTGACTTTGGTTTTCTTAAAGTCCATAATCCACATGGAAAGCACACAAGAACATGTGAGAATGATCGTTTTAACTTACTGACAGCTTACACAGCAACCTGCCTGAATTCTGACACGTCATCTAATCGAAAAGCCACAACCTTAACCTTTTTGACCTCATGGGACACCCAGAATGAATAATGGAAAGCACAACACAAAAGTTGACTACACTTGACCTTATGTTACCTGCAATAAGTGAAGAGACGTATTGATGGTGGACATTGTTTTCACTGTGGCGTTATGAAACAAATAAAAAAGCTCTGAATCTGGCTGGCTTTTAGAACACTGATTGTGTTGTTTACGTGGCTGATGGCCCATTGTGGACTGGGTCCCTGTTGAGCCAGATCAGTTACTTGTAATTCATGTGTGTTCCTAAGGGATAGAAAAGGCAAAGTTGCTTGAAATGCAAATTGATATGTTTGGGCTCAGGGCAGCTGTGTGGATGAATGTATTAAAATATGGTAATGTTCACTGGTGATGCTATTGTGAAAGAAAGTGAATAATACACCACTTGTTCTTAAAACCCAAAGAAAATAAGACCAATGCTAGTTATTCATTACAGCTGAGATGGGAAAAACAAAAATGCTTCATCTGCAACTTCAATTTATTAAACTAAACCGCACTCCTGTGAACAAAACACTTTCATATGCTAGACTAAACCAGAAATAAATGTTTGGACAAAGTGTGATGCTTAATTGGTGCTCTTCTAATAGCACATTGTGAATTGGTGTCATTCACACGAGGGTGTAACTTTGGTTTGAGAAGTGGGGAGGTCACAAAAATGGGGGGAATATTTTTTATTTAAATTTTATTTATTAGGGAGGAACCAATACCCCTTTATGCAAACCAATACAAGTATTTTAATTCATGTACTTGCCGATACTGAGTACCAATTTCGATACTTTTTAGATTTGGTTATAATGAAAGTGAAATTCATTTGAAATGAGCTACTTATTTTTTTTTGCCTGTAGCAAGGACGAACACAAAAATATTTAACAGAAGGCAATTCCAAGGCAAAAATATATACACATTGTTGATAACCCTGTTAATTAAGCATGGACATTTAAAGGAAAAGTTATCCTCGCGCTGATACGCGTCCATGACTTCACACATTACATCAGTGTTTCCCAACCCTGTTCCTGGAGGCACACCAACAGTACATATTTTGGATGTCTCCGTTATCTGACCCATTAACTTCAGGTTTTGGAGTCTCTTCTGATGTTATGATAAGATGATTCAGGTGAGTTTGATTTGAATGTATTAAAATATGGTAATGTTCACTGGTGATGCTATTGTGAAAGAAAGTGAATATTACACCACTTGTTCTTAAAACCCAAAGAAAATAAGACCAATGCTAGTTATTCATTACAGCTGAGATGGGAAAAACAAAAATGCTTCATCCGCAACTTCAATTTATTAAACTAAACCGCACTCCTGTGAACAAAACAGTTTCATATGCTAGACTAAACCAGAAATAAATGTTTGGACAAAGTGTGATGCTTAATTGGTGCTCTTCTAATAGCGCATTTTGAATTGGTGTCATTCACACGAGGGTGTAACTTTGGTTTGAGAAGTGGGGAGGTCACAAAAATGGGGGAAATATTTTTTATTGAAATTTTATTTACTAGGGAGGAACCAATACCCCTTTATGCAAACCAATACAAGTATTTTAATTCATGTACTTGCCGATACTGAGTACCGATTTCGATACTTTTTAGATTTGGTTATAATGAAAGTGAAATTCATTTGAAATGAGCTACTATTTTTTTGCCTGTAGCAAGGATGAACACAAAAATATTTAACAGAAGGCAATTCCAAGCCAAAAATACATACACATTGTTGATAACCCTGTTAATTAAGCATGGACATTTAAAGGAAAAGTTATCCTTGCGCTGATACGCGTCCATGACTTCACACATTACATAATCAAGTGTGTGTTGATCATCTCACAATGTTTATGAGTTTTCTAATCCTTCTTCAGAGGTAATCAGGGAATACTTTCAGTGTTGCGAATAGGGAATTAAAACTGAAACTGACAGGTCCAATGGATGATTTTTGTCATTAACAGTATAAACCAGTTTGATATCTATTCTTCTCTGAAATTATGAATATTTTACTTTAATTATATTTAAATTATTATTTAATTTAACAAAACAATTTGTGTTTTGGTGCTGAAGCATAGCAGACTTATTTTGAAGCACTTCACCTCTGTTCTTCGTTCTTCTTGTTTATTTTGTAGATATTTCACCCACAAAACATACATTAGAATTAAGATACAAATTAGACCAAATGAAATTAGTTTCGAAGCGATATTTTTTTCCAAGAAAAATATATCAAGTGTATATTTTTGTTTAAACCCGTCTTACACATCTGTGCAGGTGGATGGCTTCATGGAAAACAAGCATTTAATTAATGTGCCACTGTAAATTGTTGTATCACAAACCTCTGTCATATAGGCATTTTTGCTATATTAGTAATACAAGTCATTAATCCATTCATTTTCTTTTCGGCTTAGTCCCTTTATTAATCTGGGGTCACCACAGCGAAATAAACCGCCAACTTATCCAGCATTTGTTTTACACAGCGGATGCCCTTCCAGCTGCAACCCATCTCTGGGAAAAGAAATATGTCATTATTTTAAAAATTATGCCAATGATCTGATTGATGAGCCTCACATCTCCCTTGTGTCGAGTTGAGGTAAAGGTGTGTTTAATAAATAAAACTGACCACAATTTAGTTTGCCTGCGTCAAACTGGCAGGAAAATAGACATTTGAAATACATTAAATAGAAAGGCTGGTTATTTTACCGGTGATGAGGGATAATAGTGGTATTACAGATTTCAAAAGAAAATGAAGACTAAATATTAAAAAAGGAAACAAGTTTGACAGCAAAAGATCCTATTAATGTCGTAACGAATGCTTATAAATAACACACATTGATTAATACATTAAGATATTGAAGTCAGGTAGGACAACAAATCACATCCACATACTGAAATGTTGAGTGTTATTGGTGTGTGATATTGGCATTTCATGTACGATACGAGTACAAGTATTTTAACCAATTATCGACCCAATTTCTGATACTGGTGCATCCCTACCATTTACATATATTTCTAGACTAAAGTTATATAAGGAAAAAAGCAAACTCTCTTTTTTTTAAAAAAAAAAATGAAGTATCTAAATAATGTGAACATTTTCACACAGATCAGTCATAAATAGATTAACACAACAGAAATTTGCAAGATATCCAAAGTATGTTCATTTATGCACTCAATACATGATCAGGGAATTACTGCTACAACAGTATCTTAAGCAAAAAAAAAAATCCAAAGATGCTGTTTTAAGTTGTAAACAAATCTGTGTTTTTGAAACTAATGAAGACAGCAGAAGTCAATGATTGATTTGAATTATTTAGCCTGACATGTTTACTGTTCCAAAATATAAGTCTTTCAAAAAATAAAATGTATTGTTTTCAAAGGGGAAAAAAGTTTTTGTTTTTTACCCAGACATTTAAATATATATATATATATATTACAGTAGTACTCACAATACCATGATACCGTGAAACCGTGATACTTTTCATCGACAACTCGTGAATCTTATACCGGTCCATGCCCACAATGAACTATTTGCTCCACAAAGTGTGCTGCTCTAGCTTTGTGATGAATGAAGTATAAAAACATATGGATACAGTGATGAAATATTACTTCAGTAAATGTATTAAGTACTCGTTTTAAATGTACTGTAAATGTACTGGTGTACTTTAAATGTGCTAGCTCTCTGCAACTCTCACATGGTCACCCGCTGAAGCTAAGCAGGGCTGTGCCCGGTCAGTACCTGGATGGGAGACCACATGGGAAAGCTTGGTTGCTGCCAGAAGTGGTGCTCAACCTGTGGTCTGTGTGGGTCCTAATGCCCCAGTTTAATGAAGGGGAGTCTATACCGCTTAGTGGACACCAACTTTCAGATGAGACCTGACTCTCTGTGGTCGTTAAAGCCTTGCTAAATCTGGCCTCTGTCCATGATGGCCTCCTAACCATCCCCGTATCATAATTGGCTCTCCTCTCCACCAATCAGCTGGTGTGTGGTCTGGTGCAATATGGTTGCTGTCACATCATCCAGGTGGATGCTGCACACACACCCCCCGATGTGTAAAGTGCTTTGAGTGTCTAGAAAAGCACTATTTAAATGTAAGGAATTATTAATTATTATTATTATTATTATTATTATTATTATTATTATTATTATTATTACTTAATCTTATGTATTAAAAGTCATGCAAAACTGAAGTCAGCAGAGTTGGGATCCATACAGTATATAGCTTATAAATGAAACATGGTCAAACAAGCAGAAATCAAAAACTGACTGAGCCTGGGCATTACGTGACTGAAAAATAGAAACATATTTATTTTTTTAAAAAGTCTTGTGTTGAGTCTTTTGGCTGAGCACAGGGATTCAAGATGTTTGTGGTCAGAGAGAACCAGCAATGGAAGTTTTACTCATTTTAAGCCAATGCTTCCAGAAGTATGTGGTTTCACACATCATAGTTATGTTCAAACGATATTGCAAGAGTTGTAGAGTCATGGGTAGAATGGACGTGCTCAACTATTTTGTTGTGAAAGAATTGCCCCAATTCCCTGATTTCAACAATGAATGTTTTCCATAGATGATGTAGGGTAGATGATGTGTCAAACCAAGATCTCAACTCTTGACAAAACATAAGAATGATGGAAACTCTTTCACAGTGGGAATATTTTAACACTGCCTTGACTGATGGAACTTACACTTTTTATTTAGCTTTGTCATATATCTGATTCTCAATCAGTCATCATCATCAGTCAGTTCTCTTACATGTTATGTGGAAATGGAGCAAATAAAAATGTCATCCATGTAGACCAGTGATCTCAAGCTCCATTCCTGGAGGGCTGCAGCTCTGCATAGTTTAGCTCCAACCACCTCCAACTCACGCCTGCTTAATAGTCTCTAGCAGTCTGGAACACTTTGATTAGCTGTGTTTGATTAGGGTTGAAGCAAAACTGCAGAGCTGCAGCCTTCCATGAATCCAGTTTGAGACCTGTAATGTAGACAATAATGTAGGAGATTTGTGGGTTATGAAGTTCCAACCAAAGCAGTCCAAGAATTATGGGAAAATAGTCCGATTTTATTATGTAGAAGAGAATCGATTCTGTTTGAAGAGATCCAGATTGAGATTTGACAACTCAAAAGTTATTGTGTGGCATGTTGAACAACTAGACATATGTCTAGTTTCACTACTGCCAGATTAGATTCACAAAGGTTTAGAGATATGTTATGTTGTTTGACAAACTGTGAATCTTCCCCGTAAAGTTTTCTGTTGCTCCAGACTCTAGCACAGGGGTGTCAAAACTTGGTCCTGGATGTAAATGTAATGTAATATAGTGTGTATTTTATATAGCGCATTAATCGTGAATGACCATACACTCAAAGTGCTTTTCAATCATGAGGGGGGGGGGGGGGGGGTCTCTTCACACCACCACTAATGTGCAGCATCCACTTGGATGATGCGACAGCAGCCACAGGACAACAGCCCCAGTGCGCTCACCACACACCAGCTATAGGTGGAAAGGAGAGACAGTGATAGAGCCAGTTTGGAGGATAGGGATGATTGGTGAGGCCATGATCGGTACGAGCCAATAGAGGAAATTCGGCCAGGACACCGCAGTTACACCCCTACTCTTTACAAGAAGTACCACGGGATTTTTAATGACCACAGAGACTCAGGACCTTGGTTTAACATGTTATTCGAAAGACAGCACTCACTGACAGTATAGTGTCCCCTTTACTTTACTTTACTGGTGCATTATGACTCACACAGACCACAGGTTGAGCACCCCCTGCTGGCCTCATTACCACCAACAGCAACCTAGTTTTCCCATGTGGTCTTCCATCCAGGTACAGATCAGGCTCAGCCCTGCTTAGCTTCAGTGAATAACCGGTCTTGGGCTTATATGGCTGTGTGGATGTGTAGTGCCTTGAAGAGTTTATCTCCCACTTCAATTAAATACACCTAGTCCAGTTAAATAAGATCTTACTAGTCATATTAGAAGCTTCTAGTTTGTCTGTGGTAGTTACATTAGTCTGCAAGAGGGTAATTATGGTGGGCACATCTGCACTTTGAGTTAGAGTTGTGAAAATCACAGGTGGTATGATGTGCTTCTGGGATCTGAGATAATGATTGGCTTTCCATTGTCCTGCTTGACCACAATAGAGGAAAAAAGGTTATCTGGGTTCTGCCGATCTGTATGGATTCAGCCTGGCTGATGCAGTAAGAATTCTGGCCTGTGGAATTGAGATTTTTAGATAATCAGGAAGATGAGATTGTCGATGTGGATGGCCAGACTGATAAACCTTTTTGTAGTGACATACCAACTTAACTTTGCATGTTCTCCCTGCATTCGTGTCCAAAGACATGCGGTACAAGTGAATTGGGTAAGCTAAGTGAAGTTTATTTAGAAACTAATTTCGAGAGGATCACGTGATTATGATTGAACACGGCTGGTTCTGCATTAACTATGTATGATCCACCAATCAGACGATTCCTAACCCACTATAAAGAGCCAGGGTTTCTCACTACAGTCATCTTTGATTTGAAGAATACCCCCTTCCACCCCTACTCCTCCACCTTCCCCTTCATAGGGTGGCACGGTGGCCCAGTGGTTAGCACTGTTGCCTCACAGCAAGAACATCACCAGTTCTAGTCCTTTAACTGGCCAGCTGTCGTTTCTGTGCAAAGTTTGCATGTTCCTCCCATGCTCGTGTGGGTTTCCCCCGGGTTCTTTGGTTTCCTCCCACATTCCAAAAACATGCACTACAAGTGAATTGATCAATCTAAATTTAGCACTACAGTCAAACTATCAATCAAATCAATCATTTTAGTCATCAGCTCTTATCAAAAAGGGGTAGTTGTCCAGATCTACCTAAGCTCAAAGCTCCCCTCTCGCCCTGCAAATGGGAGGGAGCCCAGGGTTCAAGGACCTTTTGAGCTCAGGGCTCTCTCCCGGGACAGCATGCCAAACTTGCTTATAATAAATCATCAGCTAAGTGTGAATTCTTGATATTGTCCGTAGTGTATGTGTGTGAATGAGTGTTTCCCAGAGATGGGTTGCAGCTGGAAGGACATCCGCTGCGTAAAACATGTGCTGGAAAAGTTGGCGGTTCATTCCGCTGTGGCAAAAAAAAAAAAAAATATATATATATATATATATATATATATATATATATATATATATATATATATATATATATATATATATATATATATATATATATATATATATATATATAATTTTGACACATTATTTTAAAAATGTGGATAAGAAATAGCTATTAAATTATTTGTTGGTGGGGACAGTGATAATTTTGGCAGGGCATGAAAAAATTAGAACCACTGGCATGATTGGGCCAGTAGAAAAAAAATCCTTAGCGTTGAACCCTATATTATAGAGTAAATTCATTTCAAGTCCTACAGATTATTATCACATTAATTAATTAATTAAATAATGCAAACAATAATTTTATTGTGCATTGAAACAATTTTAACATTATTATTTTTAAAGTCTGTTGCTCATTGGTTCTGAATGCACAAACAGACAAATCATAGGTAATGCCAAGAAATGGAAAAGGTTGTTTTCTTATTAAATCTCTAATGGTCTTATTAAATCTAACATGGTGGATTTAATAAAACCCAAGTTATCTGTAACCACTGCAAAGATGAATTTCTTTATCACCGAGTACACAGAGTCTGAAGAAACACCTAAATCACAGTTTCTTAATTACAGTCCTTGTGCCCTGCCATGCTGCAAATTGTAGATGTTTCTCTTATCACCTCTGATTTTTGTTCAATTTTGAGTGGAAGTGTACTGCGAAGTGGACACACAAGGTATTCCACCATGATTTCAGTTTGAAGGGTGTTTCAAATGACATTTTAGCGTGACATCACACTACTACTGACATCCTGATCAATGCCCTGGCAGTGGCAAACAGCTTTGGTTTCATATTAATCGGATTACATTAATCTTTTGATAGACTTTTAACATGTAAAGGGAATGCAGCTGTAAAAGCTCTTGATAGGCTCGTTTGAGATGACCAAAATCTGCGCGGAACTGATCACCGGTGATCACCGCAAGATGCATGCCGGTTAGAAATGTGTCAGAGTTACCTTCACCTCGCTCTGATGTCACGCTGACGTGCGCCAAAAAACTCACGCGACGGCTAGGCGGGTACCTTGGATTGAGCAGTCGGCAGCAGTTGCTCTCCAAAGACTGCGCTCACCAAAAGCATGATGGGAAACGACTGGCTGATGACACGGCTTAATGCTCATTGGATGAGACTGACAAACTACACTTTATTCTCTTTCTTGTTTTTACTAAGGTTTATACCTGGCTTTATTAAATACCTTTTTTGTATTTTCGTTGATAATTAAAAAAAAGCATTACATGAGTTTATTTATTTAGATTTACACGCAAACAAAAACAAAACACAACTTTGTAAAAACATATCCTGACCTATCTAATATAACTAAATGTTACTAATAAATCATTAGGATGTGCATGTGCTGTCTTTTATTTCTCTCTTAGTTTAAAGTCCTGTTTGTTGTCATTTTCACTTCTTTGTATGTTTGTGTGAATTTTGTATTGTAATTTTTATGCAAAATTACTCCATGAAAGTCAATCCAATACATACATATATGCATGCATACAAACAAAGGTAATTAGACTGTTTTGTCAATATGCCTCATCTTTGTATGGTAACACACACACACACACACACACACACACACACACACACGTGAAGTCAAAAGTCATGTTTAATTGAACAGCATTTCCTACAGTCTAACAGTTTTTATTCTGGGGAAAGTCTTAGGCTGTTTATTCAACACAATCTCACGGCAATTCGTAACTTTTTGATTTAGTGGCGAATTCGTACGAATTTGTACGATTTGTACGATTGTACGATTTGCGATTTGCTAAATAAATTGTATCACAAACCTCTGTCATATAGGCATTTTTGCTATATTAGTAAAGTAAAGTCATTCATCCATTCATTTTCTTTTCGGCTTAGTCCCTTTATTAATCTGGGGTCGCCACAGCGAAATGAACCACCAACTATTCCAGCATTTGTTTTACGCAGCGGATGCCCTTCCAGCTGCAACCCATCTCTGGGAAAAGAAATATGTCATTATTTTAAAAATTATGCCAAGCATCTGATTGATGAGCCTCACATCTCCCTTGTGTCGAGTTGAGGTTAAGATGTGTTTAATAAATAAAACTGACCACAATTTAGTTTGCCTGCGTCAAACTGGCAGGAAAATAGACATTTGAAATGCATTAAATAGAAAGGCTTGTTACTTTACCGGTGATGAGGGATAATAGTGGTATTACAGGTTTCAAAAGAAAATGTAGACTAAATATTAAAAAAGGAAACAAGTTTGACAGCAAAAGATCCTATCAATGTCGTAACGAATGCTTATAAATAACACACATTAATTAATACATTAAGATGTTGAAGTCAGGTAGGACAACAAATCACATCCACATACTGAAATGTTGAGTGTTATTGGTGCGTGATATTGGCATTTCATGTACGATACGAGTACAAGTATTTTAACCAATTATCGACCCGATTTCTGATACTGGTGCATCCCTACCATTCACATATATTTCCAGACTAAAGTTATATAAGGACAAAAGCAAACTCTCTTATTTAAAAAATAATAATAATAATGTGAACATTTTCACACAGATCAGTCATAAATAGATTAACACAACAGAAATTTGCAAGATCTCCAAAGTATGTTCATTTATGCACTCAATACATGATCAGGGAATTACTGCTACAACAGTATCTTAAGCAAAAAAAAAAATCCAAAGATGCTGTTTTAAGTTGTAAACAAATCTGTGTTTTTGAAACTAATGAAGACAGCAGAAGTCAATGATTGATTTGAATTATTTAGCCTGACATGTTTACTGTTCCAAAATATAAGTCTTTCAAAAAATAAAATGTATTGTTTTCAAAGGGGAAAAAAGTTTTTGTTTTTTACCCAGACATTTAAATATATATATATATATATTACAGTAGTACTCACAATACCATGATACCGTGAAACCGTGATACTTTTAATCGACAACTCGTGAATCTTATACCGGTCCATGCCCACAATGAACTATTTGCTCCACAAAGTGTGCTGCTCTAGCTTTGTGATGAATGAAGTATAAAAACATATGGATACAGTGATGAAATATTACTTTAGTAAATGTATTAAGTACTCGTTTTAAATGTACTGTAAATGTACTGGTGTACTTTAAATGTGCTAGCTCTCTGCAACTCTCACATGGTCACCCGCTGAAGCTAAGCAGGGCTGTGCCCGGTCAGTACCTGGATGGGAGACCACATGGGAAAGCTTGGTTGCTGCCAGAAGTGGTGCTCAACCTGTGGTCTGTGTGGGTCCTAATGCCCCAGTTTAATGAAGGGGACTCTATACCGCTTGGTGGACACCAACATTCAGATGAGATCTGACTCTTTGTGGTCGTTAAAGCCTGGCTAAATATGGCCTCTGTCCATGATGGCCTCCTAACCATCCCCATATCATAATTGGCTCTCCTCTCCACCAATCAGCTGGTGTGTGGTCTGGTGCAATATGGTTGCTGTCACATCATCCAGGTTGATGCTGCACACACTCCCCCTGATGTGTAAAGTGCTTTGAGTGTCTAGAAAAGCACTATTTAAATGTAAGGAATTATTATTATTACTTAATCTTATGTATTAAAAGTCATGCAAAACTGAAGTCAGCAGAGTTGGGATCCATACAGTATATAGCTTATAAATGAAACATGGTCAAACAAGCAGAAAGCAAAAACTGACTGAGCCTGGGCATTACGTGACTGAAAAATAGAAACATATTTATTTTTAAAAAAAGTCTTGTGTTGAGTCTTTTGGCTGAGCACAGGGATTCAAGATGTTTGTGGTCAGAGAGAACCAGCAATGGAAGTTCTACTCAGTTTAAGCCAATGCTTCCAGACCTCAAAGCTGTCTTTCAAGTGGTTTCATACATCATAGTTATGTTCAAATGAGTTTGCAAGAGTTGTAGAGTCATGGGTAGAATGGACGTGGTCAACTATTTTGTTGTGAAAGAATTGCCCCAATTCCCTGATTTCAACAATGAATGTTTTCCATAGATGATGTAGGGTAGATGATGTGTCAAACCAAGATCTCAACTCTTGACAAAACATAAGAATGATTAAAACTATTTCACAGTGGGAATATTCAAGCACTGCCTTGACTGATGGAACTAACACTTTTTTATTTAGCTTTGTCATATATCTGATTCTCAATCAGTCATCATCATCAGTCAGTTCTCTTACATGTTATGTGGAAATGGAGCAAATAAAAATGTCATCCATGTAGACCAGTGATCTCAAGCTCCATTCCTGGAGGGCTGCAGCTCTGCATAGTTTAGCTCCAACCACCTCCAACTCACGCCTGCTTAATAGTCTCTAGCAGTCTTGAACACTTTGATTAGTTTGATCAGCTGTGTTTGATTAGGGTTAAAGCAAAACTGCAGAGCTGCAGCCTTCCATGAATCCAGTTTGAGACCTATAATGTAGACAATAATGTAGGAGATTTGTGGGTTATGAAGTTCCAACCAAAGCAGTCCAAGAATTATGGGAAAATAGTCCGATTTTATTATGTAGAAGAGAATCGATTCTGTTTGAAGAGATCCAGATTGAGATTTGACTGCTCAAAAGTTATTGTGTGGAATGTTGAACAACTAGACATATGTCTAGTTTCACTACTGCCAGATTAGATTCACAAAGGATTAGAGATATGTTATGTTGTTTGACAAACTGTGAATCTGCCCCGTAAAGTTTTCTGTTGCTCCAGACTCTAGCACAGGGGTGTCAAAACTTGGTCCTGGATGTAAATGTAATGTAATGTAGTGTGTATTTATATAGCGCATTAATCGTGAATGACCATACACTCAAAGTGCTTTACAATCATGAGGGGGGGGGGGGGTCTCTCCACACCACCACTAATGTGCAGCATCCACTTGGATGATGCGACAGCAGCCACAGGACAACAGCGCCAGTGCGCTCACCACACACCAGCTATAGGTGGAAAGGAGAGACACTGATAGAGCCATTTTGGAGGATGGGGATGATTGGTGAGGCCATGATTGGTACGAGCCAATAGAGGAAATTCGGCCAGGACACCGCAGTTACACCCCTACTCTTTACAAGAAGTGCCACGGGATTTTTAATGACCACAGAGACTCAGGACCTTGGTTTAACATGTTATTCGAAAGACAGCGCTCACTGACAGTATAGTGTCTCCTTTACTTTACTGGTGCATTATGACTCAGACAGACCACAGGTTGAGCACCCCCTGCTGGCCTCATTGCCATGAACAGCAACCTAGTTTTCCCATGTGGTCTTCCATCCAGGTACAGATCAGGCTCAGCCCTGCTTAGCTTCAGTGAATAACCGGTCTTGGGCTTATATGGCTGTGTGGATGTATAGTGCCTTGAAGAGTTAATCTCCCACTTCAATTAAATACACCTAGTCCAGTTAAATAAGATCTTACTAGTCATATTAGAAGCTTCTAGTTTGTCTGTGGTAGTTACATTAGTCTGCAAGAGGGTAATTATGGTGGGCACATCTGCACTTTGAGTTAGAGTTGTGAAAACCACAGGTGGTATGATGTGCTTCTGGGTTCTGAGATAATGATTGGCTTTCCATTGTCCTGCTTGACCACAATAGAGGAAAAAAGGTTATCTGGGTTCTGCCGATCTGTATGGATTCAGCCTGGCTGATGCAGTAAGGATTGGCCTGTGGAATTGAGATTTTTAGATAATCAGGAAGATGAGATTGTCGATGTGGATGGCCAGACTGATAAACCTTTTTGTAGTGACATACCAACTTAACTTTGCATGTTCTCCCTGCATTCGTGTCCAAAGACATGCGGTACAAGTGAATTGGGTAAGCTAAGTGAAGTTTATTTAGAAACTAATTTCGAGAGGATCACGTGATTATGATTGAACACGGCTGGTTCTGCATTAACTATGTATGATCCACCAATCAGACGATTCCTAACCCACTATAAAGAGCCAGGGTTTCTCACTACAGTCATCTTTGATTTGAAGAATACCCCCTTCCACCCCTACTCCTCCACCTTCCCCTTCATAGGGTGGCACGGTGGCCCAGTGGTTAGCACTGTTGCCTCACAGCAAGAACATCACCAGTTCTAGTCCTTTAACTGGCCAGCTGTCGTTTCTGTGCAAAGTTTGCATGTTCCTCCCATGCTCGTGTGGGTTTCCCCACGGGTTCTTTGGTTTCCTCCCACATTCCAAAAACATGCAAGTGAATTGATCAATCTAAATTTAGCACAGTCAAACTATCAATCAAAGCAATCATTTTAGTCATCAGCTCTTATCAAAAAGGGGTAGTTGTCGAGATCTACCTGAGCTCAAAGCTCCCCTCTCGCCCTGCAAATGGGAGGGAGCCCAGGGTTCAAGGACCTTTTGAGCTCAGGGCTCTCTCCCGGGACAGCATGCCAAACTTGCTTATAATAAATCATCAGCTAAGTGTGAATTCTTGATATTGTCCGTAGTGTATGTGTGTGAATGAGTGTTTCCCAGAGATGGGTTGCAGCTGGAAGGACATCCGCTGCGTAAAACATGTGCTGGAAAAGTTGGCGGTTCATTCCGCTGTGGCAAAATATATATATATATATATATATATATATATATATATATATATATATATATATATATATATATATATATATATAAATATATATATATATATATATATATATATATATATATATATATATATATATATATAATTTTGACACATTATTTTAAAAATGTGGATAAGAAATAGCTATTAAATTATTTGTTGGTGGGGACAGTGATAATTTTGGCAGGGCATGAAAAAATTAGAACCACTGGCATGATTGGGCCAGTAGAAAAAAAATCCTTAGCGTTGAACCCTGTATTATAGAGTAAATTCATTTCAAGTCCTACAGATTATTATCACATTAATTAATTAATTAAATAATGCAAACAATAATTTTATTGTGCATTAAAACAATTTTAACATTATTATTTTTAAACTCTGTTGCTCACTGGTTCTGAATGCACAAACAGACAAATCATAGGTAATGCCAAGAAATGGAAAAGGTTGTTTACTTATTAAATCTCTAACATGGTGGATTTAATAAAACCAAAGTTATCTGTAACCACTGCAAAGATGAATTTCTTTATCACCGAGTACACAGAGTCTGAAGAAACACCTAAATCACAGTTTCTTAATTACAGTCCTTGTGCCCTGCCATGCTGCAAATTGTAGATGTTTCTCTTATCACCTCTGATTTTTGTTCAATTTTGAGTGGAAGTGTACTGCGAAGTGGACACACAAGGTATTCCACCATGATTTCAGTTTGAAGGGTGTTTCAAATGACATTTTAGCGTGACATCACACTACTACTGACATCATGATCAATGCCCTGGCAGTGGCAAACAGCTTTGGTTTCATATTAATCGGATTACATTAATCTTTTGATACACTTTTAACATGTAAAGGGAATGCAGCTGTAAAAGCTCTTGATAGGCTCGTTTGAGATGACCAAAATCTGCGCGGAACTGATCACCGGTGATCACCGCAAGATGCATGCCGGTTAGAAATGTGTCAGAGTTACCTTCACCTCGCTCTGATGTCACGCTGACGTGCGCCAAAAAACTCACGCGACGGCTAGGCGGGTACCTTGGATTGAGCAGTCGGCAGCAGTTGCTCTCCAAAGACTGCGCTCACCAAAAGCATGATGGGAAACGACTGGCTGATGACACGGCTTAATGCTCATTGGATGAGACTGACAAACTACACTTTATTCTCTTTCTTGTTTTTACTAAGGTTTATACCTGGCTTTATTAAATACCTTTTTTGTATTTTCGTTGATAATTTAAAAAAAGCATTACATGAGTTTATTTATTTAGATTTACACGCAAACAAAAACAAAACACAACTTTGTAAAAACATATCCTGACCTATCTAATATAACTAAATGTTACTAATAAATCATTAGGATGTGCATGTGCTGTCTTTTATTTCTCTCTTAGTTTAAAGTCCTGTTTGTTGTCATTTTCACTTCTTTGTATGTTTGTGTGAATTTTGTATTGTAATTTTTATGCAAAATTACTCCATGAAAGTCAATCCAATACATACATATATGCATGCATACAAACAAAGGTAATTAGACTGTTTTGTCAATATGCCTCATCTTTGTATGGTAACACACACACACACACACACACACACACACACACACACACGTGAAGTCAAAAGTCATGTTTAATTGAACAGTATTTCCTACAGTCTAACAGTTTTTATTCTGGGGAAAGTCTTAGGCTGTTTATTCAACACAATCTCACGGCAATTCGTAACTTTTTGATTTAGTGGCGAATTCGTACGAATTTGTACAATTTAATTCGTACAATTTAGTACGATTTGCTCATCCGTCAAAGTTATATGAATACTATAGTGTTTTTGAACCATATTATAACTATAAACATAACCTAATACTGAAAAAACATGTTCAAAAACACTATAATATTTACTATAAATCACCATAGTATTTTTTCATAAGGGTCATTCGTCTGCAATAAAAAACGTGAACGCGATCTCCGCCACTGGTGACGTTTCCAGGTGGCAAAACAGCGAGATTCGGGAAGTGTCCGACTTCTGATGTGTTTTTTGAGCCCTCCTCTTACTGCAGACGCCTGCTCTCGTCTAAAATGCAGTCAAGGCGAGGCTCAAACGAGCCTATTGTTCATATGCCAGTACTTTTAAAATAAAAGTGTGCAACACATTAGTTTTGAATTCATTATCTATTTTTGTGCATACCAATGTGATTGATCACAACTACAACTTTTAATTATTGATTAAAGCTTAATTGTTTGGAGGTTAGAGAGGCTGCCTAGCAACTAAAAGATCTTTCAATGAGGCATGACTGTTGAAAAAGCACTTTTTAACCGTTAAAGAGAATTCAAAATGGGATTAGTATTTAAGACCTTCTACAGTATGACCCCTGCATTTGTGCATACAGAAGGATGAAATCACAATGAACAAAACAAGTCTAACCCTCCAGACTCATTTCAACTGCACTAAATTATATTCAAAAAGCTAGATGCTTTTAAGATGTCAGATTGGAGCAATAAATTCTATTAACTTTTTTTCTCTTTAATTTTTTCGGTAATTGTCTTTGTTCCATTTTAAGTAGGAGAACAAGCGAACCTCTCTGCACTAATTATGGTAATAAATCACTTGAGCTGTTGAAACTGCATAAACTTGGCAATCATGAGTCAAAGACTCATCTGTGTGTGGGAAAGACTGTCTAATGACCTTGAATGTAACAGAAACAACTTGCTAAAACTTCACTTAGGCATTTGGGCTGCATATTCTTTCATCATCCCCACATCCCTGACAACATCTTGAGGCAAAATAGGCTAAAGCTATTATTAATAACCTCATTAATATTTATGCTAGTATATTTCAGCCTTAACAACAAACTCATTAGCCTCAGTAACACAAAAACAATGTTTTTAACATTTGAAAACTCTTATTCAATGGAGAATGTAAAGGAGTCTTCAAGGGTATTTTAACCCCCATCTACAACTTTTGGTGTTGGTGCCTAATAACCTGTTAAAACATTCAAATATATTGAGAATAATATTTCTATAAAAAAGAATTTAAATCCAATTTTTGGTGTCACTGGCGAAGTACGCTTGTTTTCAAAATATTCAGCTTTGTACCTAACAGGTCCACACTGTTACCTTAAAGGTACATACAGAATTACGCAAATAGCACAAAAGTGACACCCCAGTGACAGCTTTTGTACCTATATTTCTAAAAGTGCACAAAAATACTATTTATACACTTGCCGGTCACTTTATTAGGTACACCTTACTAGTACCGGGTTGGACCCCCTTTTGCCTTCAAAACTGCCTTAATCCTTCGTGGCAGAGATTCAACAAGGTACTAGAAATATTTCTCTGAGATTTCGGTCCATATTATCATGATAGCATCACACAGTTGCTGCACATTTGTCGGCTGTACATCAATGATGCGAATCTCCTATTCCACCACATCCCATAGACGCTCTATTGAATTGAGCTCTGGTGACTGTGGAGGCCATTTGAGTACAGTGAACTCATTGTCATAATCAAGAAACCAGTCTGAGATGTTTCGTGCTTTAAGACATCCTGCTTTAAGTAGCTTTAAGAATATGAGTACACTGTGATCATAAAGGAATAAACATAATTAGCAACAATACTCAGGTAGGCTGTGGTACAACTGGGCCCAAAGTGTGAAAAGAAAATATCCCCCCACCACCAGCAGCCTGATTGTTGTTAAAAGGCAGGATGGATCCATGCTTTCATGATGTTGACGCCAATTTTTGACCCGACCATCCGAATGTCATAGCAGAAATCGAGACTCATCAGACCAGGCAACATTTTTCCAATCTTCAATTGTCCAATTTTGGTGAGCCTGTGCAAATTGTAGCCTCAGTTTCCTGTTCTTAGCTGACAGGAGTGGCACTCGGTGTGGTCTTCTGCTGCTGTAGCCCATCTGCCTCAAGGTTGGACATGTTGTGCATTCAGAGAAGCTCTTCTGCATACCTCGGTTGTATGGTTATTTGAGTTACTGTTGCCTTTCTATCAGCTTAAACCAGTCTGTCAGTTCTCCTCTGACCTCTGGCATCAACAAGCCATTGGTGCCCACAAAACTGCCACTCACGGGATATTTTCTCTTTTTTTGATTATTCTCTTTAAACCCTGAAAATCCCAGTAGAATCTCCAATTTTATTCAAAATTAAGTAATAGTTACTGGTCATGTTTCCACATTTCAGCGCTTCAGTGAAAGCACTGAAAAATAACAAGTTTTTCTGTCATTCTACAAATAACTAGAGACATTCTAATTAGTCTCTAAAATGGGAAAGAAAAGCTGTGTCATATTGTTGATGCCATCCCAGAATGTCTGGTATCTGAAGCTCATGCACAGAAACGAACCAAATTTTTTCAGGCAGATTGCAGTCCTGCAGAAGGTTCGTAGGCGAATTTAAGGCATGCCAAAGTGAAGCAATGTTTTGTTTCAATTTCAGGCTCTTAAGTTGAATTCTGTACATAATATATTAATGTACAGTAAGATATTGTCTGCTTGATATGTTCCAGGATTTAACATAACACTTACATAACATTCATTTTCTTTTCGGCTTAGTTCCTTTATTAAACAGGGGTCGCCACAGCGGAATGAACCACCAACTTATCCAGCATTTGTTTTACACAGCGGATGCCCTTCCAGCTGCAACCCAACAGTGGGAAACACCCATACACTCTTGCATTCACACATACACTGTGGCCAATTTAGCTTATTCAATTCACCTATACCGCATGTCTTTGGACTGTGGGGGAAACCGGAGCACCCGGAGAAATCCCACACAAACACGGGGAGAACATGCAAACTCCACACAGAAATGCCAACTGACCCAGCTGGGGCTCGAACCAGTGACATTCTTGCTATGAGGCGATCGTGCTACCCACTGCGCGACCGTGTTGCCCACTTACATAAAATTTACACTTAATACATGGGCTCCAGCACTAGTATCCCTCTTTAAATGAATAAGCTTGAGATCAACAACTAGATATCTATATATTGTTACTCCAGGAGTACTGGAAGGAAGGATGATGAGAAAGCAAAATTCCCATTAGCATAGTACTGCACAAACTGCTTTCCACACTGGTGTTGAGAAGATATAGTCTCAGACAGCTCCCTAGCTCCCTAGGTCATGGATCAGTAGGTTGTGCACTTGAATTCCCAGCCTATTCGAATGTTATCACTCGATTGAATGAGCATTATCAGTTGTTATCAGTTGATAGATGAGGGCCAGTTGGGGCCTTCTGCGCCTACTTGTAGGCTCAGAAGGCTGTTATCGTCCATCCACATGGTTAATCAGCTATACTATGGGAGAAGACTTCGGATCCAGATCTGTTTTTGCATTACTGTGACGGTTGGGTTTAGGGTTGGGGTAGAGGTAGACGTTAATAAAATACAAGTAATGGGAAATTTAATAAATAATATAATTAATTCTCGTTGACTTCCGGCCGCAGCTAACTACTAGTAGGCACGGAAGGCCCCTACTGGCCCATATCTATCAGCTGAGAACCAATGATAATGCTCATTCAAACGAGAGATAACATTCGAAATGAGTGGAATTCGAGCACTGTTAAGAGCAGTAATGAGCTTGGATCACTACACACTGGGTCACTGAGTGAAATGAGAGCGTCCTGAATGTAAGACATCAAAGTGGAATGTATGAATAGCAACATAACTGATAATTTTACATTATAGACAATTAATTTGACCATTTCATATACCAGCAATATTTCAACCATTTATCATTCATATGGTGTTCATTTACGGTTAAATATAAATAGATAACAGTTTCTCTTTAAAAACAATCTCGTTTAGTGTTATGTTTGGTTATTTGATTCACATGGTTCGTAATTCACGCCTCAGAATGCTCATAAGTGAACATAGTGAGCATCAATTCTCCCTGAATTTAACAGTGGGTTGTGAGACATTTCAAGGTGCGGTCCTTTAAGTGCACTGGAAGAATTTTATCATTGAGACAGCACTTAAAATGCCTAACTCCCTCATCAGTGCCCTGACTGCTGAACAAGGGAGCTGATTGTGATGCACCCACAGTCTCAAGGAACTCATCTCTGGTAATGGGCGTGAAGTCTTAGGGTATACTTAGGGGTCCTGAAAGCCAACAATTGCATCCTTGACTTTCTAAACACCAGCCCCACTCTCAACAGAAATTCCAAAATCCAGATTATTTGTTTTTCTTCAGTCGAAAGCTGCAGTTGTTGACCATGTGACATTAGCTATGTTTCCATCCACCTATTTTTATGCACATTATGGATCTGCGCATAAAAACGATTGATGGAAACGCCAAGATACGCATAGCTAAGTAGGATAAACTTTTTATTCGATGAGAAAAGATGTGCATAATCCACAATGGAAATCCATTTTTACTTGTGATATTAGGCGCCAGTTAATCAGGAATTAGTGATTTTGTTCTCTCTGACTGATTCGATGGAAACGCTGCTTTATTCGCACGTCTTTTGTGCAATACTCCTGTTTTGCACATAAATTTAATTCGCATATTTGAATGGAAGCATAGCTATTGTTAACTGGCATCTGCCATTAGGATTGGCCATGTTTCTGCATGTACTTCAGACACTGGTCATGCTGAGAGGCATCAGTAACATAATGCAGCAGTAGCTATATTTCCATCCACCTATTTTTATGCGCATTTTGGATATGCACATAAAAATTGGTTGTTGGAAACGTCAAGATGCGCATCAAATTCGAAAATGGCCATAAAAAAAATGTATGCGCATTACTGAGCAGGATAAACTTTTAATTCGATAAGAAAAATGTGCATACATTTAGATGGAAACACTTTTACCAAACAAATTCCAGTATGTGCATTAAAGTGATGTGATTCTGTTATGAGAGATCATGTGGTCATAAAAATGTTTGTGAATGGGCAAACCAAACAGCTATTGTCAACTGGCATCTGCCATTAGGATTGGCCATGTTTCTATATGTACTTCAGACACTGGTCATGCTGAGAGGCATCAGCAACATAATGCAGCAGAAGCTATGTTTCCATGCACATATTTTTATGCACATTTTACATAGGCACATGAAAAAACGGTCGATGGAAAGATGCGCATCACTTTTGAAAATGTGCATAAACATATGCACATAACTGAGTAGGACAAACTTTTAATTCGATAAGAAATGATGCGCATAAACTATAATGAAAACACTTTTACCGAACAAATTCTAGTATGCGCATTAAAAAAAAGTCTTGTGGTTTTATTATAAGACATCATGTTATGATAAAAATGTGTGTGAATGGATAAACCAGCAGGCTGAGCACATTGTAAACCATCTGAAATGTTGTCTTGGTCATTCTAAAGCACATTAACTGTTTCAGTATTAGTGTTATTGTATTATTAATTAACTCCAGAACTGTCAAGAGCGTCTGTGCTCCACGTTTCACAGCTTCAAACACGTTCATTGCGGCTCAGCATTGTCTTCTGAGGCACAAGTCATTTATTAAGTAAAGAAAAGATTCATGCAGCTTCTCCTTCCGCAGTAAATTCTGTTTTTACTTTTGATATTTGGCGCCAGTTAATCAGGCTGTATGGAAATGTTCACACCTCTCTTATGCGATATTACAGTTTTGCACATAAATTTAATTTGCATCTTTGGATGGAAACAGAGCTAGTGAACCTTCACCAAAAAGAAAAGAAATTACAATTTCCCCTTCAGCCTTAAAAATGTAATGCTCCTGAGAATTGTTAAACAAAAGCTGAATATTTGAAGTGCTCTCACCTCCTGGTTGGGAACGCTGAGGTAGCCGTGGTGAGGTTTGAAGGCTTTGTGTGGTGGACGAGAGAACATCCAATTTCTGCTGAAGCTTTGGCCAAATACAGGCTGCAGTAGGAAGTAGGGTTTCTCCGAACAGTTAATCACCACCAAAAACAGAGACACCACCACAATCAGACTGGTCACTATCACTGACTTCTTCTGTAAGGAGAGAAAGAAGAACAAAAAACATGGCATCATTGAAATTATACAAATGAAATATTTTTCTCTTTAATAAAGTGGTGCCAACCTTCAAAGGAACTTCAAATAATCAACCAAAATTATTATATTAGCTCTTTTTATTTATGTATTTTCAGACAGTTTTCTATTTTTGCAAAGTAATACACATTAAAGCTGCAAGCAGCAATGAAAGGGACCTCACACACTGCACTGCTGCCCATTGCTTTAAATTTAAACTGATAAATATTAAAAAATTCGGAGAAAATCAACTATTTATGTCAAACTTCCTTCTGTCAGCATGACACAATAGTGCAACGACCACTATTGTGTCATCATTAACACATCACAAATCTCTACATATTGCAATAAAAAAGGTTAATTCGTCTGTTAAAACAGTCAACATGAGATATGAATCTGTGGTTGATTACAGATGTTTTTTAGTAATAAAATGCTAAAGAAAACACAATAAGAATATACAGAGTATATATTACGCAAGAAGGAACTTGACTGAGAGTCTAAGATTACCAGAACAATGTAATGTAAACTGTCAATCCACTAAAAACATAGGAATATTAACAATATATAGCACACAGTAATTACAATGCTTTAATAACCAAGTTAAATTAATAACATAAACAGCTACGGCATAAAGAGTAACAAACAGTATCAATGTCTGTACCAATTGGTACTGAAAATTAAACAAAACAACCATTTCCCGCTAGTATTTTGAGCATTGCTGATTGGCCATTGTTTCATTCTCACACTCAACAGATATGACTGTGATGGACTACAATAATTATTGCTTCATGCTCTTCACAGAGGATTGTGATCACTGGAGCTAATCACAGGCATATCTGTTATTCATATAACATAAATATAATGGACATTCAGTGGTGTTTGATCCCCTGCTCATCAGCAGTCAAATTTTAGTGGGAAATTATTGAAATTTTTACAATTTCAGTATGAATTGGTACTGGAGACAGTACATTTGACAACCATATAAAGAACAACAGTATAAAACTGTGTCTCTGTTTTTTTTGTTTGTTTGCTTGTTTGTTTTTTCAAGATATTACAGTACTTATGTTCCTTGTTATCTGTTACACTCATCTTTAAGGGGTTAGTTCATCCAAAAAATGAAAATTATGTCACAATTCTTGACCCTGGTTTCTTTCTGAACACAAATTAAGATATTTTAAATTACATAAAATTTTAGATGAACACTTTTGTGCACCCAAAAAACTGTAAAAATGACTTTGTTCGTAACGTTAGGGTAGTATGATATATTGCCATTCAAGAGTTCGCACTTAGATAATGCTCGACTATGATAGCAGGTTTGGTATGCTGTCCCGGGAGAGAACCCTGAGCTCGGAGATAGATGAGCCCGAGGTTCCCGCCTGGTCAATGAGCATTAGGAGGGATACGAGATCAGGTGTTTCTCGAGTGCCCCCTTTTTCTATGTATGCGTTAAGTGCTTGTGACTGTATTACGATTCACTTATGTACATGTTTTTAGACTGTGGGAGGAAACCGGAGGACCCGGAGAAAACCCACGCAAACACAGGGAGAACATGCAAACTCCACGCAGGGAGTGCCGACTGGCTCAATTAGAACTTGAACCTGTGGCCTTCTTACTGCGAGGCAGCAGTGCTAACCACTGAGCCACCGTGTTGCCCGATTATGAAAGAGGAGTAGGGAAAAGGGAAGGATGGGGGGGTTTCCAAAAACGAAGATAAGGAATGAAGTTTAGGCAGGATATTTATAGTAGTTTTAGAATGATCTGATAGGCTAGCTAATGATTAGCAATGAGGATCAGCTGTAGTCAATCATATCACGTGCTCCTCTCGAAATTAGTTTGTGAAACTTCACTTAGAGTAAGCAAACACTATAAAATATTACAAGTCCATCTCTGAAAGGCCTGCTGGTCAATAAAAACCATATCACCAAAGACAGCCTGTCAATAAACTCAACTGAACTTCCAAAGTGAACCTGCCTGAACTATATACTAAGTTTAGTCCACCACCATGACACTTATTGAAAGGAATGCTGAAAGCATAGTGAAACAAATGTGAAGAGGGTATTTGCTGATACACTAAAACAGTGGTCCCCAACCTTTTTATCACCACAGACAGGTCAATGCTCGACAATTTGGGAGGGAATCTACATAGACTGCTAGGCAACCATCACCAATTTTCTCAAAAGAAGACAAGCTAACAAAACATTGCTGCAACTCTGTTTTAACTGCAGTGTTTGGGTGTTTGTTCTTGTCTGAGATAATTAGTCTACTGAAATATGTATATTTCATAGAAAGTATGAAGCTGATTGGTCAGCATGCTGAAAAGTTTAGCAGTTTTCAACTGGGTTCACCTGGAATGTGCAATATGTGCACAGTCAGCAGTTGGTCTTTTTCTCACACAGGCATGCTGGATTCAACTGATTTGTTGACAAATAAGTAGCGGATCTATCCCTTGGTAGTTCGTGAGTCCTTCACTGAGCCTTTTCCCTTTCCCAAAGAAACTTTTCAAAGGCTTTTGTTTCTTACTTAATTTGTTAGGTTGTGGGTTACATTTTGGCAGTCAAGTGACTGAGATGTAACTGGTTTTTCCAAATAATTTTTTTTTCAAAATAAAAGATCGTTCAGGCTCAGATAATAAATAAAACTGAAATAATTAATGGTTTCCTGTGCAGCCCGGTACCAATTGAACCAAGAGGGTTGGGGACCACTGAACTAGAATATTGCATGGCTTTCAGCTAATCAAATTCAAGAACCCAAAATAATTTATTTACATATGAAAGCTCTGATCTCAAAAGAGCATCCGTCCAGTTGTGACCCCACCACAGAGCCAAAGTCCAAGCCCAAACAGCCTTTTACCCCACCAGCCAAATTCAGATCCCACAGTAAAGCCTCCTGCAGATTTACAGACTGAGCAGCTATGAGATCAGTGCCAAAGCCTTTGCCCGTTAAGGACACTCACTCTGTGGATGAAAGTCACCCTGGAGCCAGAACTTGTAGCCCTACTCTTTCCCGAGCCAAAGCCAGCCCATGGCACTCTCACTGATTTTGCTGTATTCTGATGACTTGGAGTTGTTTTTTATTGATTCTGCAGAGCTGTAAAGTAAGATAAAGGTGATCATGGCTATATTAAAGTCCACATAAACCGGAAGCTGCAACATTTCTTTTTTTTTTCCGTATTTGACGCAGTTCCTAGAAAAACAGAATATTACATGAAAAAAGAGTGGGCGTGGCTTGTTTTTTCTACTTCAATCTGAACGGATATAGTAAAGTAGGCGTTTCATTCAGAAAGTTTTGGAAATGAGTTTTAGAAGTTATTACAACCTAACAGACACGTCGTTCTCACTATTTTTGTTTGTTGTCCAACCGCCCAATGCCTAAGACATACGCAATCTAACAATTTAACTGAAAAAACAGGATAGGATATTATATTATTACATATTATCAACAAGAAACACCAAATAAATACCATAAACAACTTGTAATTGAATGCAATTGAAGCTATTCTTTCACGGTAGTTCACTTTGTATGGTGTTGTACTTGTGATGCAGAGAGTTAAGTCTGGTGAAGCATGGTTCCAGAAAAGAGATAAGAGCATTGTAAAATCAAGGAAAAACTACATGGTTGAAGTGCACTCTTCTCTTATGTTTGCTTTTGAAAACTATTGGTTGGGTTTAGGGAAGTGTTTAGATCAGTGAATTGCTGGTCTAGGTCTAGGTCCAAAAAACTGTTGGCTAAGTCCACTAGATTGGAGAGATTCAGCTGTTAAGTGCGTCAAATGTGCCAAACGCTCAACTCGCGCTGCTTCATTCAAGCCAATCACACCACAAGATGTCTTTTCGCATCTTTGCATTGACTTAACATGTAAGCCACTCACTCTTAATGCTTTATCCGCTTCCGCACATTTGACACACTTAACAGGTGAATCTCTCCAATCTAGTGGACTTAGCCAACAGTTTTTCAAAATTGTTACATATTTAGTTGTTACGGGGATGAGATGTAACTTAAAGTGAGATTTTTTTGCTGCTGAATAAAAAAAAACAAATGGAAATGTGAAACAATAGTATTAATGTTTGAACAATAATAAGAAACAGTGATTATACGAATTGAGAATGTAAATTAATTAGTAACCAAAACAAAAGAATAACAGGAGTGTTGCTAAAACAAATAAATAAATAAAACAAAACAATCGAACAAAATTCCAACTCACTAAACTAATTGAGCAAAGGAAAATTTCGAAATCAAAAACGTAATCTTCATGTCTCCGATGCTTAAACTGGTCTGGTGTGAACGCAGCATTAGAGTAGTGTTCTTGTTGTTAGTTAGTTTACAGAGTAGTTCTTACCTCTGCAGTTTTATTTTAGGTAGTTTGTGTAGTTTAGTTTAAGCGTCGGATATGTGAAGATTACGTTTTTGATTTCGACATTTTCCTTTGGTTAATTAGTTTCAAGAGTTCCCACTTAGATATGCTTGGCGTATAAAGCAGGTTTGGCATGCTGTCCCGCGAGAGAACCCTGAGCTCGGAGATATTTGAGCCCAGGGCTCCCGCCCGGTCGATAAGCATATCAGGAGATCCGAGATCAGGTAGGTCTCGAGAGCTCCCCCTTTAGAAAAGGGAGGAAAAGGAGGAGATGGGGTGGCAGGGGGGATTCTTCCAAACGAAGATAGAAACAGTAGGGAGAAAATGATCCATTTATAGTAGACTAGGATCACTCTGATTGGATTATTACTGATTACAGATGAGTGGCCAGACGTGCTCAATCATATCACGTGCTCCTCTCGAAATTAGTTTATGAAACTTCACTTAGCGGGTTGGGATTTAGTTAGATTGTTTAGTTTTATCTATTTATTTGTTTTAGCATCACTCCTGTTTTCCTTTTGATTTGGTTACTAATTAATTTACATTTTAAATTCTTATATTCATTGTTTCCTATTGAATTTATTACTATTGTTTCACATTTCCGTTTTTTTTTTTTTTTATCCAGCAGCGGAAAATCTCACTTAAGGTTACGTCTCATCCTCGTAACAATTTGGAAAAAATGCAGGCTGAGACAACAATTTCAAATAAGCCTGCAATGCACACATAAAGAAATCATTCACCCTCGCGCAGATCAAAACTTCAGATCCTGTGGATTGACTGGGTTTCTGTTCTCAAAATTCACGGAACATCAGTTGACTGCATCTTTGGACTAATATTACGTAAAGTTCAAGTGATTATCTTTGCATCATGCCTCAAGCAACGTCTGTGTACAGCAGTGTAACACATTACTGAGACATGAAAAAAAGCAATTCCACTGCTCTTTCACTGCTAAGGTGTAAATTTCTGCGTTCTTTGATGTAGTTTGATGGCTTGAAATTAGCCATCTAGTCTGCAGTCATGACTGGAATAATAGAGCGGCTGTCAGCAAATCTGAGTCAGTAGGGCTCAAATCTGGCACATCAAACATCTCAGAGAGCGTGTTTGGGTTTGCACTTCACAGGAAGACATCAAACACGATGAGCTGATATCAAAAAATGACCATTTAAATCTCAGACTAAAAGACCGCATTGCACAGGGTGCTGGAAGATTACATCATTATCTAAGAAATGGTGTCACATTTATGTTGTGTTATTGGGATGAACAGCCCCAAATCAGAAAAAGTTGGGACAGTATGGATATAAAGCGCAAATAAAAAGCAAGTAGTGACTTCAAAATTTATTTTGACTTATCATTGCAGACTGTACAACAAAGATCATTTAATGTGTTCCTCATGATTTTTTTATTTTTTATTTTTCTAAATGAACACGTATTCCAATTTTGGCTCTTGCAACATATTTAAAAAAAAGGTGGGAGATATGTGGGCTTGTAATCAGGTAAACTGATTAAAGAGCACATAGTTTACCTCTTTTTTATGATTTAATATTAATATTATGGTTCTTCAGAGTGTGCCAGTTTAGGTTCAGTTTAAAACACAATTCAGATTTTTTTATTATAATGTGTAAAAAAGTGTCATGTTGGGGGCGTGTCCACAGTTTACTGATTTATGGGTCAGACTGCGAGAAGGAGGAGGAGTGAGAAGTTCAGTAATCAGTCGTACATGTACGACTCGGACACAGACCAAGCAGAGAGCACAAAATCATTTGTGTCTTTGTACAGTTTTACAGCCAACTGTGTGCTAGTTTCAAGTGCCGAGCTTGTACACAGAAACTAATAACAACACACTCTGAATTAACTTTGACTGAGGCACCGGATGCGCTGCTCGAAGCCGCGACACGGCACACCAGACACTCTCTGTAGCGTGGCAGAAACATGAAGTGTCCCGAATCGTCGCGCCACGCATTTTTGAATTCTAAACATAGGTTTCTGCAGCGGTCCGCGGCGCCCAGCCATCGACTTGAGTGTACCCTGATAGAAACCGATGTTTAGAATTCTAAAACGCATGCTAGTTAAGATCACAGGGAGCTTCTGGGATCGCGAGAAATGCAAACGGCTGAAGTATAAGGTAGACTCGATGAGAAGTACACATGTTTGCAAACCTACCTAAAGATACAACCAATAATTCCGATTAGAGCGATAATGTGGAGGATATTGATCTTGTGTTGAGCCCAATGAGCCTTGCATCTAAGAATAGAGCTAGGGTGTTCCTTTAGTGATATCGCTTCTACTCACGCTGAAAATGGCGGACGTGAATCAACAAACTGAGGATATGATGACGCGCCTGTCAATCAATATTGGTGGGTGGGGGGACCGCTCTCCTACGTAAAGTTGCGGTCGGTTTGAAAACTGCTCCAATTGGTCCACTGTTTTTTATGTTGTTAAATTGAAATAAAAGCACTGGGTGTGCTTATATCACCCCAATATGACAGTCTATACACCATACATGCACATATGTCTGTCCAAACAGCTTGAAAAGTAGATTTTTTACCATAGGTGCCCTTTAAAGGTGGGGTATCTGTGACTTAGTGTAAACCAACACATATCAGTGATTCAGCATCTACATTTAACAATGTTAAATAGGTTTAATATGTATTAATTAGATTATAAACCTTACCATTTCGTTGGAGTGCAGTAAGGGCACTATTCTATGCTTCTGAATGGCCGTATTTAAATTTGTGTTTTGTCTGGTGCAAACAGCCAAATTGTTTATCACTGCAAATCTCGTCACGTAGTGTGTTGTTAGGACACGGTGTTACAATGTAAGCTGCTCACCTAATGTTTGCGTTCGTAATATTTATGCTATTTAAAATCATTTCAGAGTCTGCTACTGTCCACCGGAGATCGCATTTCAGTTGCGAACACATGCTTTGAGAGCCTTCCTGACTGAATGAATGAAATACGCGGTTTTCCACCAAGGCAACACAGGGTGCTGAAATATAAATGGTTAAACTGGCAGTGGGTGGGTTAAAAGAACCAAAACAAAGAGAGACTTTCAGGCATGTAACACACATTTTCAAAGCAGTATACCTGACTTCAGTTTTTCAGATACACCAGAATGTTCACTTAGCACGTTTCTTAAATACCTGCAAACATGTTATGCTATTTTTATGCTTTAGAAAAGTCGAAAACTTACATACAGCACCTTTAAATAATGGTGCGATTTGAAAGACGTGATGTCAACAGGTGATTGTAATTTTGATTTGGTACAAAATCAGCATCCAAGAAAGGTCTAGTCCTTTAGCAGCAAAGATGGCAGAGGATCGCCAGTTTGCCAACAAATACGTGAGAAAATGATTTAAATGTTTAAAAACAGATTGCTTTCCATACTGCCCCAACTTTTTCTGATTTGGTTTTGTAACATTTGCATAGAACCTGCATTTATATGACTTTTTGCTAAAGATTTTTTTTTGTTATTAAAATATGCTGACCAAAAGCAACACTTAGTCAATGGGCACCATAAAAAGAAATGAAATAAAAATGTCAATTAAACAGTGTAAATTCCTTACTAAAATGATTTCACATTAAATTATGCAAATATTACTTTTAAAAACCTTTTAAAATCTCATATATCCACATTATGTCTTACTGTGGTTGCTAAAAAAGGATATAATCAGATTACAGACGCAAATGTATTTGGTTTTGACCATCATCTAAGCATCTAAGGCATGAAGTGTAACGGATTTAGCCCCCTAAGCACTTCAATACTCATTCCTCTAATCTGTTCTCGTGGCAGGGGGGAATAAAAAGAAAATATCCCTCCACCTTGATTTCAATCTGTGGCCACAAATCTTGGCAAAGTGATGTGTCAAATTCTGAGGTGAGGAAAAGGCTTAGAGGAGAGAGAGAGAGAGAGAGAGAGAGAGAAAGAAAGAAAGAAAGAAAGAAAGAAAGAAAGAAAGAAAGAAAGAAAGAAAGAGAGAGAGAGAGAAAGGGGAAGTCGAAGAACTTCCATTAGCAGCAGCATATGACTCATCTCATCGTTATACTATCCATCAGCTTAATCATCGCACAGGCCTTGTGTTCTGCACAATTTCAACCATTTCTGTGGAGAGCAATTATTCAAAAACAGGGACAAACAAAACGAGATGAGAGCAAGAGGAGGAGGACAACAGCGCCACCATAGGACTACCATTATACAAAAAAAAATCATATATCTAACTGTATATAACTGACTGGCAAGTAATTAAAAGACATGTGTTAATACTACCATTGCTATCATTAGGAACAGATATTAGTAATAGAATGGGAAATAAAGCTGGTGAGCTAGATTTTTTTTATTATTATTTAAAAATGGGAGTAGTGACACTTAAATAACTGAAAGGCTCATTTGCTGCTGGAGCACTGCTTTTGACTGCTGAGACCTTGCTGGGTTGCTAAGGTTTTTTTTTATTTTTGTCATTTTTCTTTGGGGTAGCAAGGCTATTGCTGTGTGGTTGCCAAGACGTTCTGTGCCTTTTTATCATGCTGCTATCTGGTTGCTTGGTATTTCTGAGTATTTACAGCTGTGTTTCCGAGTGTGTTATACATACAGTTGAAGACAGAATTATTAGCCCTCCTAAATTATTAGCGCCCTGGTTTAATTTTTCCCCAATTTCTATTTAACGGAGAGAAGATTTTTTCATCACATTTCTAAACATAATAGTTTTAATATCTCATTTCTAATAACTGACTCTTTTATCTGCCATGATGACAGTACATAATATTTTACTAGATATTTTTCAAAACACTAAATCACCTTAAAGTGACATTTAAAGGCTTAACTAGGTTAATTAAGTTAACTAGACAGGTTAGGGTAATTAGGCAAGTTATTGTATAACGATGGTTTGTTCTGTAGACTATTGAAAAATATATATAGCTTAAAGGGGCTAATAATTTTGACCTTAAAATGTTTTTTAAAAATTAAAAACTGCTTTTATTGTAGCCGAAATAAAACAAATAAGACTTTTTCCAGAAGAAAAAATATTATCAGACGTACTGTGAAAATTTCCTTGCTCTGTTAAACATCATTTGGGAAATATTTAAAAAGAAAAACAATTAAAAGAGGATTGCAACTGTATGTCTCAAATAATCACTGAATTTACCTGTGAAAGGATTTGATTAAAATATCTTGTTTATTAACTTGTAACATTTACCTCAGGAAATCCATTCAGCAGTGTTTGTTTGCAGGAGAAAATAGAGATTCTCGATAAGAGTGTGTGCGTGTGAGCATGTTACCTTTGGAGGATTGTGAGGAAATTTGTAGGATGACATGGGTTTGATCTAGGTATTACAATGTCGAGATGGTTTATGGGGACATTTCCTGTGTCCTTCAAAACTGTCCATATTCATGCTCAACAAGGTTTTTTTCACATTGGATTTAGTGGTATTTAGTGGTATTCAGTGATGTGGTAAGAGTAAGATAATAATTGTATAATCATCAGCGATCTTATCCTTACAGATCACTGAAAACCTACAGATCTGTCACTGGCTGGACTAAAATTAACGTCCTACACCTCATGCACACCAGTTCCTGATTCCCTCTGATTACACACACACAGGTAAATCATCACAGACTGATTAGCTGGATTTTATATTAGGGCTTGGCGACATGGTAAAAATGCAATCTCGATAATAATTTTCCATATTCACCAATAACGATATATATTTCGATATAAGTTGTTAATGCCTTCAGATTTAAAAGAGTGCCGCAAGAATGACTGAAGCCACAAAAATTAGAGGGTCCATTAAATTGCATTGTATTTTCAGATGATAAATTTTTGGTGGCTGAAAATTCGGTACACCTCTAATATCAACACACTTTTAGATTGCCATTGTTGCACATTTCTGCTGTATGATTGGCTCTTAGATCAGTATAGAGTAAAAAAGTCCAGAGCTTATCATTGTTATTGACATAAATTTTATTGAGATACAAAATAATATTGTTTATATGCCCGGGCCTGTTTTATATTCACCCCTCATACGCACACAATGCTGAGTCTTAATTACCCTATGTAGCATTTAAAAGCATTTTTTCCTTGTTTGTCTTGATCATTGTTTTGTTTATTGTTATGATGCTTTGCCGTCTAGCCTGACTCTTAGCCTGCATTTTGACTACGTCTTTTGGATTACCTTCATGCTTTGGATTACCTTCATTTGCTCCTGTTTTTTGACCATTACCTGCACAACTACTCTTTAATAAACTGCACGTGGATCCCCAACATCGTTGTCTCCGTCCTTCCGTTACAATAATAAGAGTTTTTAAAGTATTAAATACATTGTGTCAGTGAAGACTCCTCATAAAAGTGTGTGTGTGTGTGTGTGTGTGTGTGTGTGTGTGTGTGTGTGTGTGTGTGTGTGCGTGCGTGCGTGCGTGCGTGCGTGTGTGTGTGTGTGTGTGTGTGTGTGTGTGTGTGTGTGTGTGTGTGCGTGCGTGTGTGTGTGTGTGTACACTGTAAAAAAAAAGCTGGGTTCCAAATTATTTCTTCATGTTGTCCAAACACAAATTGATTAAGTTAACTTAATTGTTTGTACAAATTTAAGTGGACTGAACCTAAAACAAATAAGTAGTCCCAAAAAAACTTAATAAATGTGTTGTTTCAACTCATTTTAAATAAGTAGTTCGAACAAGCAGCAAAAATATTTTTTTAAATGTAGTTGCTAAGATATTTTGGTTGGTTGCTAAGGTAGAGCATGTGAAATTGTAGCACTTTGCTCATGGTTATGATGTTTTATGCATTTTTCGGGGCATTTTTATTCTTCTTTTAAGGCATTCTGGTTGTTGCAAGTTGTTAAAGTGTTCTATCCATCATGCTATGATTGTACTGGGCTACAACTGATGCAAAAGGCTGTTACTGTTCTGTTTTTTTAGCACACTGCTTGTTGCTAATGTATTCTGTGTGATTGCAAATGACATTGCTAAGCAGTTGTTATGGTTTGCTGTGTTTGTTCTAGAGTTTTGGATTGTATTTTTTAATAAGGAGCTCTGAGTTTTGCCAATGCTAAACAGCTGTTAAAGCATTCTATGCACATTGCAACCTGCCCTCCAGTCTATTTGAGTCTGTCACTTTGCAAAAATAGTACCTATATGAGCGCTTACTAAAATAGTGCCTCTGCCAACAATAAAAAAAAACCTACAGAAAGTTTTATATAAATCCACTGTGCCCTTACATGTAAAAAAAATCAAGATCATGCAGAAATATTCTTAAAAAAGAAATTATTTTTAATTTAACCCTTGTGTACTGTTGACTACTGTTTCATTATGTTTGTGGCTGTTTTTGTTTTATTGACTTCCATTATAATGACATTTTTTGATTGCAAAGCTTTGACACCAAATAATCATGCATTCCTGATTGTTGTTGGTTTTCCCTATATTGGTAAGCCTCAGGGGCGTTGCTAGACATAAAGCTCTACTGGGGCACCCCCCCCCCCCCCTTCAAATAAATAAATAAATAAATAAATAAATAAATAAATAAATCTATCTATCTATCTATCTATCTATCTATCTATCTATCTATCTATCTATCTATCTATCTATCTATCTATCTTTATTATTTTTTTAAATAAATATTTATTATAAATAAAAGTATTCTTGCTATTATACAATTATTATTCTAAATAATCTTAAATGTAACTGGAAAACAATGTTTAGACAACTGGAGTGATATGCTAAGATCATTTACGAAATCTTTTGCATACATATTCATATTATTTGAATGAAATTCTATAAACAATTCAATAAAATACAAAAAAGATGGGTTATAGAATTATCTGTTGTCTTAGACTTGACACATGGCAGAGAATTAGGTTTATTAAGTCTAATCTCTCTGACTCCTCATCCCTCCTTTTTGCTTCATACAAAAAAATATATCAGAAGGCATTCTCAGTAAGATCACCGTCATATTGTTTAAACTTTAGTTTTGTCGACTAGCTAATATAAAAAGGCTGTTACGCCGGTTTTACAACGCATGCGCGGCACGTGACAAGCAAGTAGCCTGCTTTTTTGGCGCGCATGTTAACTACCAGGACTCGCACCGGCAGAAGAGCAGTGGAGCTCTGCGCACACGTGGAGATGCGTCAGTTTGCTTTTTGATTACACTGCTATTACCAGCATTGGTTCGGTTGCACATAGAGAATAATGTCTTTATTTCGGAATTACCACTCTTAATAAATACACTTGCATATGAAGTAAATCATATCTCAAAGCATTTACTGGGGCACGTGCCCCAGTAAATTGGGTCTAGCGACGCCCCTGGTAAGCCTTACAGAAATTTCCAATGAGTTTCACATGTGATCACATGTGCATGTGAAATTGCACATGTAAAATTTCACATGTGAAACACAGGGACCACATGTGAAATGCTTTTGTGTGAATTTACATGTGATCACATAGGAAAACGTGTATTTGGAACGCTTTTGTGTGACTTCACATGTAATCACATGTGAAATTCAGGTGACTTTTCTGTAAGGGAAGAGATATAAGAATAAAAGTGTGATTTTTTTTACTGTTGATCATCAGTTGGCGCCATTAACCCTGGTAACACTTTATTTTGATGGTCTATTTGAGTATTAGTAAGAGTATTATTACTGTCTGCTTAATATACGCTTCTTCAACAGACATTTAACTGACTATAAGAAACTTTGCAAGTACACGTCAACTTACACTAACCCTAACCCCAACCCTAACACCAACCTTAACCCCAACCTAACAATCTACTTGTAATCTAATTAGAATTAGTTAAACTTAAATTCAACAAATGGACCATTAAAATAAAGTGTGACCTTAACCCTTTAGATAAGCCTATGCAAAAGTTTCTGGCTTTTTTATGAAGTTCTATAGAGTATAACAGCAGATTATAGTGTGCGTGCATAAATACACTTACTGTGTTTACTGAGAGCTGAGCTGCTTATTTCGAATTTCTTAGACATACCAAGATACGTGTTCAAAGTTCTCACACACGCTTGCATGCACACACACTATAGTGCATAAAGAAGGCAGAAGCTAAGCTTTTTTGCACTGTAACGGGGAAGTGACGCTGACAAAAGGGGTGCGGATCCAAATGCAGGTTCATTAGAATGGTCTGGCAAGCAATGGTCAACACAGGGGAAAACATATGTATACAGGCAATCCAGAGTCGTACTCAAAATAACAGGCAGATAGTCACAAGGCAGGCAGCAAACAGGAAAAAACAAATAAACAAGGCGAGGATCAAAAACACGGCAAAGCAAGACAAAGGAAAACGCGTTGTAGTGTCACACAAACAGTAGACTCAGCAACATTGTGTGTGTTTGTGCTGTTCTTATAGTCCAAGTAATCAGTTTGAGCAGCTTCAGCTGTGTGAGTGTTTAATCAATGGTGACAGAGCAGGTGAGTGTGTGTGTTGCATGACTGGGACCTGTAGTCCATAAACCAACAGATTTGTAGTTCATGTGAATGTGAGTGTTAACCAGCGATCTGTGGTTTTTAGATCGCTGGTGATCGTGACATAGCCCCCCCTCTAAGGAGCGGACTCCAGATGCTCCTAATACAGTTCAGGCGGAAGGTGGAGCGGAGGTGGAACAGGGGAAGGGACGGAGGGCCAGGACCATGCAGCGGAGGTGTACCTGGAGCATGGAGCTGCAGAGGGCCTGGAGTGTGGCGCTGCGGAGGGCCTGAAGCGTGGAGCTGCGGAGGACCTGAAGCATGGAGCTGTGGAGGGCCTGGAGCATGGAGCTGTGGAGGGCCTGAAGTGTGGAGCTGTGGAGGGCCTGGAGCATGGAGCTGTGGAGGGCCTGGAGGCTTGGGTTCTGGCCTTTCGTGTGACTCAGGAGGTGGCTCTGGCCTTTAGTGGGACTCAGGAGGATCTGGCACCCCTGGCCATTCGGGGAATTCAGGAGGATCTGGCGCCCCTGGCCATTCGAGAAATTCAGGAGGATCTGGCGGCCGCCATTCAAGGGATTCAGGGATATCTGGCGCCCGCCATTTGAAGGATTCAGATGTTTCTGTCGACAGCCATTCGAGGGATTCGGACAAAAGGGAGGTGGACATCTTGTGGGATGGCCCCCCCAAAAAAAATTTAGGGGTTTCCTCCACCTTGCCCACGGTGAAGGGGGAACCACCTTTTTGCAATGCCAAGTCTATGTAATACATTAATGTCCAGTGGGGCTCGTGCAGCAGCATCTCTGACTATAGTGGCTCAGCTAGCCCACCATGAAAAAATATCATGAGGCATACCTCTTCCAGTGATGTTAGATGAGGCAAATTTATGAAGTCCTCCACATATTCTTCACTAGACCGGGCTTCCTGATGCAGGCACATGATTTTAATACCTGCTGGATCCATTGTGTGGCTGAGTCTTCTGTAATGGGGAAGTGACGCTGACAACAGGGGTGCGGATCCAAATGCAGGTTTATTAGAATGGTCAGGCAAGCAATGGTCAACACAGGGGCGAACGGATGTATACAGGCAATCCAGAGTCATAGTCAAAATAGCAGGCAGACGGTCACAAGGCAGGCAGCAAACAGGAATAAACAAATAAAAGAGGCGATAATCAAAAACACGGCAAAGCAAGACAAAGGAAAACGTGTTGTAGTGTCACATAAACAGTAGACTCAGCAACATTGTGTGTGTTTGTGCTGTTCTTATAGTCCAAGTAATCAAGCAGTTGCGTGTGTTTGTTGCATGACTGGGATATGTAGTCCATAAACCAGCAGATTTATTAGTTCATGTGAATGTGTGTGTGTGTTTGCCAGCAATCTCTGGTGACAGTAACTAATGATCAACAGTAAAAATTACAAATTTTACCTCTTCTCAACAGGTAAAACCAGCAACAATCAAGAATGCATGATTCTATGCTATCAAGGCTTTGCAATCAAAAAAATGAGGTTATAATGGGGCATTAATGGAGTTATATGAGTCAATGGAGCAAAAACAGCCACCAACATAATGAAAGGGTAGCAAATTTACCCAGAGTGTATTGTTGAATTTTTGAAAATTTCCAAAGCATTTTCCTAAAATGTGGCAAAATAAAACTTGTCACCAAAAACCATTCCATTTGCTGAAACACAGAGAAAGTTGTGGCCAAATGAAGACTCAAAATCACTCCAGAGTGGATGAAAACATCCCCAACAGCACAGAAGGGTTAATGGATGATTAAAATGATGATTTTCAGAAAACATAATTCAACGTCCACTTGAAGTGGATGTGCTGACTAGGCTTGTGCCGGTATTCGGTAATGCGATAAATCACGGTAATGAATATGCACGATATTGTTATCGCGGGCACTTCAAAATACCGTGAAAAATAATAGATCCGAATTTATATTCTTAGAACGCGCCTTAGCTTATTTTCCATCAACCGCTTGAAGAAACACTGCATATATGCTGCGCAGAACTGATGCGCACTCTGATGTAAACAATCCCCGCATGTAGAAGCACTGTGTGCACGCAGTGCGCGCCGCCGCTGCCACCGCTCTCTAATCCTCACACGAATAAGAAGCATAGCGGAAGGAGGAACGCTGCCGACAATTTATACCCCTTCAAAAAGGGTAAAGTCAGAGGTTTGGAAATATTTTGGGTTCCAAAAAAATGCAGAGGGATTGCTAATCAAAGACGGTTTCCCTTTGGACATATCCTCTCACCTTAGCGTTCAAAGCTCAAGCCAGAAAAAGTGAACATGCTCACATTTTTGCACTTTAATCTCATTCTCAAGGACTAAAATATGCCAGGCAGCCCAGAAAAGATACCAGGAATTGGTTGAAAATGTTTATTGTTGATTCTTTAAAAATTGTTTTTTGCTCTTAAATCTATTTAAAAACATATAACAAATTATGTTCTTTTGCAGTTTGCACATTCACTTTGATATAATTGCTCAAGTTTACTTTTATATTGTGTATTGTTTTATTTATATTTATTTGTATTTAAATGTTTGAAGTACCTTTAGTTAATTAAAAAGTTATTAAAGTTACTAAGTTGACGAAACTGAAGTTTTTTGTGTTTTTTACCTGTTTCTCTAGTAAAATTACAACATCGTGATAATACTGTATACCGTGATAAAGCTCAATCAATTAATCGCAGCATGAAAATGTGATACCGGCACATGCTTAGTGCTGACTGATGTCAAATTTAATTTTATAGTAAATAAATGTGTATAAAATACACATAGTCTCGTAGGTCAGCTCCAGATAAAGAAATAAAGAGGAAAATAGAATCAGTTATGAAAAAATTCAACTATGCAAATTCTTTTCAGTTCAGATTTTGCTGTAGAGCAGTTCTAAAAGACAACAGCAATATAATGTATCTAGGATATTGATATGCTGTGGCAACATGGCTAAGATGTTATAAATCATTGAAATCACAATGTCATAGTTGAAAGAGGCATTTTTGGGTGGTAGCGAAGGTCGTTGAGTGTTTTTATTTTGAATTTTAATGCGTGACTACCATAGGTTGTTCTCAATGATTGCTTGTGCATTGCTCAGTGCAAAGGTTGCAATGTTAATGCTAAGCTTTTACGATATGGTTTTCAGATGCTAGTTTTTTTAATCATTTGATATGTGTTTGCTGGGGTGGTTGGTTGTTATTCCTATTAATAACCAACTTATGTGTCTGCATAACTGTATTTAGATACAAATATGTCCTACAACCATTATACCTATAGAAGTATAAAATACACCTGCAAAAATCCCTCATTTCAAAGCATATCCAATCACCTTAGTATGAAGAGATGCCATAATATTCAAGGTTCCTCTACAGAAATGGACACTCGGGCAGATATCAGATATTTTTATAAAGCTTCTGCTACAGTGTTTAGAATCTTTTGATATGTGGTTGTTGGGGTTACTCTTAACAACCAATATACATGTCATAACTCTATTTAGATACCAGATATCTGACTATCACTGAGATATCCTCAAATATCCTCAAATTTTCAAATATCCTCATTTGAAAGCATATCCAATCATCCTAATATGAAGAGACGCCATAAAATTCAAGGTTCCTCTACAAGACTGGACACACTGGCAGATATTTTCTGTTTCTTTTTATGAAGCTTCTGTGTTTTACATCTTTTGATATGTGGTTGCTAAGATTATTTAGATATGTTTTCTGGGATGTTGTAGGTGGTTCCTCTTAATAACCAACATATGTGTCTGTCTACATAACTGTATTTAGATACCAGATGTATGAAGTTCTGAAAATTCAAGGTTCCTCTACAAGACTGGAAACTTGGTCAGACTTTTTCTGTTTCTTTTTATGAAGCTTCTGCTAGTGTTTTATATCTTTTGATATGTGACTGCTGAGATGATTGATAGTTTGTGTTTCTTGAGGTGTTCTAGGTGGTTACTCTTAATAACCAACATATGTTTCTACATAACTGTTTTAGATACCAGATATCTGACAATCATGTTCTGCTTTGTAAATGTGAACATTTATAAGTCATTGACCTATAGAAGTATAAAATACACCTCAAAAAATCCTCATTTCAAAGCAAATCCAATCACCCGAGTATGAAGAGACAACATAAAATTCAAGGTTCCTCTACAGGACTGGACACTGGGTTGGATATATTCCTTTATATTTTTATGAAGCTTCTTTACAAATGTGTCTGACAGGGAGTTTTGCAGTGCTGGAGATTGTAGATGACACTGTGGCTAACAAAGCTTTCTCGGTGGAACATCTCTCTGCTGAAGGCTATTTCTAGAGCCACGACCAAACTCATTTCACCAAGTATTGATCTCCATTCACAGACAGAACACTAGGCATCACAGCAATCCCATACACTTACTAGAATCATCCTGTCAGTCCGGTAAGTATGTGTGAGGAGGAGAGTGAGCAAGTGAGAAAGAGAGAGAGAGAAATTGGATTTCTCCCAGAAATAGGGTGGGAAATTAAACACATCTGGAGAGGCGAAAACATGGACGGCATGCTGAGATGCATGATAATAACGCTTGAGAAGAATTCTGCATTTATTTTTCTGTTAACATATGAATAGGGTAATAGTGAAATATGCATTTATAACAAGTCCAAATCTTGCTAACTCTAAACAATATGCTATTGAGAATTAAATATGAACTAAAATACGGGTTCCACTTTATATTAGGTAGCCTTAACTTATATGTACTTACACTGAATTGAATAATATGTTACAATGTACTAATTGTGTTTTTACATTGTACTTATACATGACTAAATACCTGTATTTAATTAATTTCTGTAATTACATTAATTTGCCATTTGTAATTACATTTAATAATTACACTATTTACCATCCCTTACACCTTAACCCACCCTTAAACCCACCCATACCAAACCTGTCCCTAACCCTACCTGTATTCTGCCTCAGGAGTGCCATAAGTCTTCTGCAATACCTTATTAACACAGTAGGTACATTGTATTAATTTTTTTGATGCACCCAACCTGGTCTGAGCTGGGATCGAAATGGCGATTCTTTGCATGGGAATCGGTTGCTCTAACAAGGAGGCTAAAGTCGCTAGAGCACCTTTTGAGGTCAGAGGAGTAAGGTTTACCTGCATAGCACTTCACTAGCTGGCCTCCGTTACACTCACCTCCCTAAACCACACTCCCATCCCGGACGAGCCCCCATGTGTAACCCATTAGTCCAGGGGTGTTCAAATCCCAGCTCAGACTGGGTTGGATGCAGTAGGAATGGAGCAAGGGTGTCCAAACTCGGTCCTGGAGGGCCAGTGTCCTGCATATTTTAGTTCCAACCCCAATTAAACATGCCTGAACTTGCTAATCAAGCTCTTTCTAGGTATTCTAGAAACTTCCAGGGAGGTGTGTTGAAGGAAGTTGGAGCTAAACTATGCAGGACACTGGCCCTCCAGGACCGAGTTTGGACACCCTTGCTCCAGTCATACTGCACCCAAGCCAGTCTGAGCTGGGATCGAACCGTCGATTCTTTGCATGGGAGTCGGTTGTTCAAACAAGGAGGCTAAAGACCAGGGCCTCTAGCATCTGATGCTAGAGCACCTTTAGAGGTAAAAGGAATGAGGTTTGCTTGCATAGCACTTTGCTAGCTGGCCTCCGTTACACTCACCTCCCTAAACCTCACTCCCATCCCAGACGAGCCCCCATGTGTAAGCCACCAGTCCTACTGCACCCAACCCGGTCTGAGCTGGAATCAAACTGGCAATTCTTTGCATGGGAGTCGGTTGCTCTAACAAGGAGGCTGCAGACCATGGCCTCTAGCATCTGTCGCTAGAGAACCTTTTGTCGTCAGAGGAGTGAGGTTTACCTGCATACCACTTCATTAGCTGGCCTCCGTTACACAAGTATATAGTAGTTACGGCCAGCTAATAAAGGTGGGAACTTTTTTCCCACCCATTGTTTACATAAAAATGGATTAGGGTTGGTTGTTGTTATGGTCATATCTGGTGCCTTCTTTTAAAATGTGAATGTCTCAAATCTGCACTACTTCCACTTGAGAAACATACTTATGATTCACATCAGAAGTCAAGTGACGGTTAAAGGGATGGTTTACCTTAAACTGAAAATGTGCTCACTATTTACTCTCCCTCAAGTGGTTCGAAGCCTTTATAACTATCTTTCTTCTGTGGAACAGAAAAAAAAGGTTCTGAAAAAAAGCTGAAAACTTTGTCTTCAATAGAAGGAAAACAACTACTATGGAAGTCAAGGGTAACAGGTTTCCAGCTTTCTTCAAAAGATCTTTTGTGTTCAACAGAAATAAGAAACTCAAACTGGTTTGGAACAAGTTTATTTGTTTATTTGAGACTAAATTTGCAAGTTCATGAACACAGAAGAAACTACAATTTAAAAAACATAAGCCTAAAAATCTTAAAAGTGATGGTTCTTACTAATGAATTCAACATATGTTCATTCTGAAAATGTAGCCCTATATACATTTCTGGAGATCGCGAGTTATATAGCCAGAACCACGTATGGCTGCATTTCGTTATGCTAAGAGGCAGAATGACGCCGTTCCTTTTCGCACTTTCCAGCTGACCGCTTACCTACGTATGGACAGCTTTCTCACTGTTACCGCTTTGTCATGTTAGCTCGCCATGTACGTCGGCAGACTTGAGATGCAGAGAGGAGTTGACCACAACAACTGAGTTCGAGTCCAGTGAAAATGGTTCCAGAAAGAAAGCCAAAAAATTTTAAAAACAAGTAAATAACAGGGTGAGAATGTGGTAAAATCTGAAAACGTGGTAAAAATCAGGCAAGGGCTTTTGTTTTTCTGGACTGCTTTTTAAAACTGTCGATTGGGTTTAGGGAAGTGGGTGTGTGGGTCAATCGGTGCTTTTGAAATCCCTATTGGTTGGGTTTAGGGGAGGAGGCTGGTTCAGTCGATCGATCAATTCAGTCAATTAGTCAGTCAGTTGACAGCGCCCTCTGGTGGATTTGCGTGAGAACAGCTGGTGCAAATGACACTCGCGAGAGAAAGTTGAGATGTCAAAAAGCGTACACAGCGGCCTCTAGTGGATTCGCGAATACATATAGAAATGCATATAGAGGTACGTTTTCAGAATGAGTCTAGGTTAAATGAATCAGATATGTTTGCTATTAATGTGTTTAGGCTCTACACTTTAACAGCTTCCAAAGGTTTTCTTTTTTTTTCTTACTCATGAGCAAATTATAAATAATTTTAAATCTCATGTCAACTCTTCATTATTTTCCCAAAGTTTTAGTCTATCCATATGGAGACAAAATAAACAACATAAATAATGTATGCGCTTATGAATATTTATACAGTTCATTTAACCACCACAATTGGCTTTTATTGTTTATAACTGCAAGCGTAATGGCCTGGGTATGCTTCTTTTGTGTGCATTCTGATCCAAACAGCCATAGCATACTCAAAGTATACTCAAAAGTTCAACACCTGCAGCATCCCCAAGGGGACTCATTTGGCCTCAATTTTCACTTTGCGCCTATGCTGTTGTACACATGGCTATCCGTGCGAATAGAAAAATTGGGCTTTGCTGCAAGCAAACAGTGTGTGTGGATGGCCATGGAAAATTACATCACACTGATTGTGTATAGACTGTTGCAGCCCGCTTAAATTAAGTATGTTATTTTGGTCGTTTATGTACTTAAATTTGGATTTGAGAGGTTTTGTTTCTATGTATGCATTCATGTTCTAACAACAGCTGACTGAAATTAAATTAGCCACCTAAGTCATGTTACATGCAATATCTAAACCAAAGACTACAACCATAAGCAGTATATAAAACTCGTCACAGTGATAGTAAGAATTTGCTATTTCTTTCTACAACTATTTTCACACCATTTGCAGAGTGAGCCATTAAGATCCAATTTCACTTATTAAGATATTCTAGAAATAATTACCAAGTGCTTCTGCTCAGTTCTCTCCTCCAGTCCCCGGCCAGTTCTCCAGAATCATTACAAGTCCTGAGGGGAAATGAGCTCACAAACAAAACTTCACTTTCTAATGAAGTGGAATTAGTCATGTGATTACTTTAAGCAGGCTGATCGATCGCTCCCCCAAGATTTTCCCTCTTCTAAACCACAACATTGGGTGTCCACCATTTCACCATTTTATATGAACTAAAATTAATATTAACTTCAGAATGTCAGGCTTAAAAAAGACTATATAAATAATGCTGTATGTAATTTTCAGAAGACTTTGAATATGGTGCACAAAAACAATTAATGTAGGTCTTTAACATCCTCTTTTACTGTTTTGCCTATGTTGGTCAATAATTGATGTCAGAAAGAATACACATACAAACATCAATCATTGTAATGAAATTTAAAGTCTAACACTTGTGTAGCCCTTCTGTTACAGTTCTGTTACAAATAATAGATGCGTGAAGACGGTGACATAAGCATCATGATATGTAGATGCTTCTACTACTACAGTGTTGTCTATTTATTACATTCCTGGGGTGATGGATCAATTTGAGTGCATTCAGAATGCTTAAAGAGGCTATGCCGAAGAGGAAATGCCCTTGAAATGAATGTTTCAACAAGACAACAACCCCAAACGCCAGCAAACGAGCAGCATCTTGGTTCCAGAGCTACAAGATTAAAGTTATGGAGTGGCCAGCCCAGTCCCCAAACCTTAACCCAAAAGAAAATGTGTGGGCTGATATAAATATTTCTGTTTTTTGAAGTAAAACCAGGAAATGCAGAGGAATTGTGGTCTATAGTACCGAATTAGGAATAATGGATAATAAGGATAAGGATGAATAAGGAAAATATAGAAAAATGCATAATTTTTTTAAATAGCCACCTTTCTTGACTTTCTGTAAATTAATTATATGTTTCATACATTTTTTTTGTCATGTTTTGATTTAGAACGCACTGTTTAGTGTTCCCAATGCATTTGTGTGCATGAAAAAAGTTATTCTAAGGATTTAAATATTAATAAAGTTTTCTGGAATGGCAAAGAAAGCTTTCTTGCAGGACTCCCAGAGTTCATTAAGATTCTTTGGATTCATCTTAAATGCCTCCTCCTCCATCTTACTCCAGACATGCTCAATAATGTTCATGTCTGGTGACTGGGCTGGCCAATCCTGGAGCACCTTGACCTTCTTTGCTTTCAGGAACTTTGATGTGGAGGCTAAAGTATGAGAAGGAGCGCTACCCTGCTGAAGAATTTGCCCTCTCTTGTGGTTTGTGATTTAATGGGCAGCACAAATGTCTTGATACCTCAGGCTGTTGATGTTGCCATCCACTCTGCAGATCTCTCACAAGCCCCCATACTGAATGTAACCCCAAAACCATGATTTTTCCTTCACCAAACCTGACTGATTTCTGTGAGAATCTTGGGTCCATGTGGGTTCCAGTAGGTCTTCTGCAGTATTTGTAATGATTGGGATGCAGTTCAACAGATGATTCATCAGAAAAATCTATCTTCTGCCACTTTTCCAAATAATCAACTAGAAGTCAAGTTATTATTTGTTGCTGTTACAGCTGGGATCAATGACAAGACTTTTGTCAGGAAATGTACGACATATATAAAAGTTTGAGATTATTAATGGGTGTATAGTTAGTCCTTTACCACTTTTGCCTCTTTTACCCCTTTTTGCATGCATTTTATTATCATTCCCTCTCCTGCTGAAGCTAAACTTGAGTGTACTAGTGTGTAAAATGCTATACCTTTAAATTTACAAATATTTTAGATTAGGGAAATATTTAACTGGTATTACAATGTACTGGAAATGTACACTGTATTTGCTTTACTTAAAAACAGTAAACCCATAAAAAAAGAATAAACCCATTGCCTTAAAAGAGAAAAGTTGACTTCACTTAAAACCACTGTAATGTGGAACTGTCAAAGGGATAGTTCACCCAGGAATTAAAATTGTCATCATTTACCTGCCCTACACTTGTTTCAAACCTTTATGAGTTCCTTTCTTCTCCTAAACATACAAGAAGTTAGTTTGAAAAAAGCTGTAAACCTGTAACCATTGACTTCCATAGTATTTGTTTTTCCTGCTATTGATATATATTTATATATATATATATATATATATATATATATATATATATATATATATATATATATATATATATATATATATATGTATATATATATATATAGAGAGAGAGAGAGAGAGAGAGAGAGAGAGAGAGAGAGAGAGTTACAGCTTTTCAGCTTTCTTCAAAATATCTTCTTTTGTGTTCAAGAAAATTGAGAAACTCAATGTTTTGAAACCATTTCAGAGTGAGTAAATTCACATTTCTGGGTGAACTCTCTATTTAAATTGACTCCTAATTTTATAATTATGCAAATTATTCATTAACTTAATAAATTTAAGGGTAAAATTCAAGTAATTGCTTTAAATGCAATAGGTTAGCTGACTTTTTTAAAAATAAAGTTAACTAATTGCTTTTTTACAGTGTAAGTCTTGTTCAGCTCTTAATTAGCTTTTGAATGTGGGTTTAATGGTTTTGAAAAAGAATATAAATGTGAAAATTGGCCTGTAGCTACTACTGTATATTAAAGGCCATGAAAAATGATGGTAGTTTAGCCAACAGACTGCTGCTGAGCTCACTGTGTTTTGAAAAATGATCTACATTATTGGTAATGTAACCATACCTTCTAGTGTTGTACTGACAGTAACCAGCAGAGGGAAGCCTTCTCTGCCTGTATGCTCAGGTAGTGTTCAGATTGGATATGAGACCAAAGATGAGGATGTGAAAGCATACAAGCTTACTTTTTGCTTCATGCTGAAATTAAACATAGTCTTATTTTAGGTGGAACTGGATAAAGACATTGAAAATGAATGACTTTTCCTAAAAGAGATGTTTGTCATTCACTTCCACTGAAATTTTTAGCAGCTTGTGTACTTTGATACATTCACAGAAATTGCTAGTAAATAAACACAAATAAATGCAAAGGAACAGTGATTAAAATCAATATATGTTGAAATAAATGTTATATATAACAGTGTATTTCTCTTGTTTTACCCTGACTAGGACTGTAGATATTTATGCAATATCTCAATGCAATGTTCTGCCTACAGTGTATGTATTCCACGATTTGTAATCTCATTTCTCAGTAAATGTTTCCATTCATATCTTTTAATTTACGTTTTGACATGAAAATGCTGGATGGACAATAACATTTTGTCTTTAGAAAATGTGTGTTTGATGATTATTCTATCCTCGTTGCTTATTTTAAAAAGTTCCTCCTACTGTTATAAACACTCACCGGCCACTTTATTAGGTACACCTGTCCAACTGCTCGTTAACACAAATTTCTAATCAGGCAATCACACGGCAGCAACTCAATGCATTTAGGAATGTAGACATGGTCAAGACGATCTGCTGCAGTTCAAACCGAGCATCAGAATGGGGAAGAAAGGTTATTTAAGTGATTTTGAATGTGGCGTGGTTGTTGGTGCCAGACGGGCTGGTCGGAGTATTTCAGAAACTGCTGATCAAAATGTCTGAGGAATATTTCCAGTACCTTGGTGAATCTTTGCCATGAAGCATTAAGGCAGTTCTGAAGGCAAAAGGGGGTCCAACTTGGTACTAGTAAGGTATACCTAATAAAGTGGCCGGTGAGTGTATGTATACAATGCACTAATAAGAGAGCATAACTTTCCTCAGTGTCAATGAAATCGCCATGTCAGTTTTCCCATTATATTGCATGGGGCAGAGGTCTGTCTGCATAATGCGGTCTGGCACCTTCACAATTCAGTCACCCAAAGATCAACTGAGAAACTCCAGATTTATGATAAGAATTTGAAAGATTTCTGAACCATTTTTCTTTGATGGCCCACTATTGTCTGAAAAATACTGATTTAGGCTAAAGGTGAGGCAAAGACAGAAAAATACAGAAAAAGAGGATATCCACAAACTAAAAGGCCGAAATACTTTTGATCTTTTTTTGTGAAGAACTGAAGTCTCCTCATGAAATGCTGATACAGATATGTTGATTGAAGTTTCGACATGCCCTGACATTTTTTTTTCAGCATCTAACAAACAGATCTATTCACAAATTGTGCTACAAAAACAAATAAGAAGCATGTATATACAAGTTAGAATGTTTGCGAAAATAAGGTATGAGGTTAACAGAAACTATTTGTATTTGAGGTCACTAAAACAAGGGTAAAACCCCAACTAAACATATGTAGAGTTGCTAAAACCTCTGAAATCTTTTAAAATGAGCAAATTTCTTAGGCTCCTGTGTGTATGTTCAGTATTTTGACTTTTATGGCAAAGAATGGGCTCTTTTCATTCCCTTTAAAGTGAAATAACTGAACATAAACACATGAGGCTTTTAAAAATGCAAATTTTAGAAGAAAATTTCAGGTGACACTAAGTTTTTTGCATCTGAACTCTTTATGTTTACACGGTTTTAATTACAGAGTAAAATTATCTTGTCTGCTAATTCATATGAATCAACATTCATTCATTCATTTTCTGAACATTCATTCATTCATTCATTCACTAACTTATCCAGCCCATGTTTTATGCAGCGGGTGCCCTTCCAGCTGCAACCCATCACTGGGAAACACCCATACACACTCATTCGCAAACATACATTACGGACAATTTAGCTCACCCAATTCACCTATACCGCATGTCTTTGGACTTGTCGGGGAAACAGGAGCACCCGGAGGAAACCTACGCGAATACGGGGAGAACATGCAAACTCCACACAGAATCGCCAACTGACCCAGCCGAGGCTCGAACCAGCGACCTTCTTGCTGTGAGGTGAACGTGCTACCCACTGCGCCACTGCATTGCCCATGAATTAAAATTTAAGGGATAATTCGTTCATTCATTCATTTATTCATTCATTAATTTTCTTCGGCTTAGTCTCTATTTCAGAGGTCGCCACACCGGAATGAACTGCCAACTATTCCAGCATATGTTTTACACAGCGGATGCCCTTCCAGCCACAACCCAGTATTAGGAAGCACCCATTCACTCTTATTCACACACACACACAGTCATACACTACGGACAATTTTGTTTATTCAGTTCACCTGTACCATGTCTTTGGATTTGGGCTGCACAATATATCTTTTGAGCATCGATATTATAAAGTGTATGTCCACAATAGTCACATCGCAAGACATGCAATGTTGAGTTAGGCTTATAGATCACCAGAAACAACAAGTAAAAACACAAGAGATTGGTAAAGACACTGCAGAATCTGCCTTTAAGTAAAGGAACTAACCATCATTATTGAAATACATATTGCAACATTACAAATTGTGAAGCTGAATGACTACATTACTCCCTATGCTCAAAAAATCTTTCAGATGTGGAGTTTGTGGCTGGGATGCACAAGAAAAGAAACCAAAAAGCCATTCTGGCGACATCCTTACATCCTTTTTTATTTACAATCTACTCACTGCTGCTATACGGCACTCATTTCCACATGTGTTGTTATTCTGACCTTAAGTGATTAGTTTCCTTCACCATTTTTATGCGCTTTTCACTCGAGCTCTCCTGGTGTCTCTCGTAACTAGACGACCATCAACTTTTTTCTCAAATGATGCTCCAATACAAGTTTATGGAGAAAAGTAAAAAGCACTGCAGTGTTTAGATGCGCTGTGTTTGTCTGAGGTAATTAGTCTGCCATTATTACTGAAAAATGTAAATTCCATACAAAGTGTGAAGCAGATTAGTTCTAATAACCTGAATCGTGCCATGCTCGCAACATTCAGAAAAGTTCCAAACGATTTTTAACTAGGTGTACCTGGAAAATGCACATGCGTCACGTGTGCACCGCTTGCACAACATGTGTTCGTCGCTCCCATGTGCGTGTAGTGCAAGCCGCGTGCCTCCATTGGAAATGACAAACTTACACCCTAAGCTTATTGGCATTCCTTCCAAGGTGCACACTCAGCAGACACATTTTAATAAAACTATAGCGCTTCATACCAAAACTTCATACCAAACTTTTTTTATCGTTATTGACAATGGTGTTCAGTCATTAAATACAGATGCCCAGTCCTAATGTATATAATGAATTACATAAAAATTACTCCCCAACAAAATCATCCCAATCAATCTAAAGTAATGGCTATTTAAGTTATTTGGTGAAATTGTATTTATATCGCAATATATATCACGGAAAAAAATTTCGTAATGTCAAAATTTCCCAACATCCTGCAGCACTACTTTGGACTGTCAAGGAAATCGGAGCACGCAGAGGGAGCCCACGCAAACACAGGGAGAACATGCAAACGCCACACAGAAATGCCAACTGGTCCAGCCGGGACTCGAACCAGTGACCATCTTCCTGTGAGGCAACAGTGCTAACCACTGAGCCACCACGCCACCAGGGGATAATTCTAAATTGAAAATTAATTTGCATTTAACAATGACTGGCAGGCTTTACAAAGAGTAGAATAAGCACATGCCTTCTTACCTAATGTAAAAGAATCCATCTTTTTTCCTATTTGGATAAATATGGAATGTATAAAAGCTAGAGACCTCCACACTAAAAAATGATTATACATGTTTCAAAATCTATCCGTCTGGTTTATTTCACGAGTTCACACTTGCAATCGTTTCAGAATAAAGCGTATTTGGCGTGCTGTCTGGAGAGAGGGCTCTGAGCTTGGGGAGACACCCCAACTTGAGTTATTCCCCTTATCAGTAAACAGAAAGGAATTGGGATTCGAGCGAAGTATCTAGCCCAGCCCCAGAACGCTCCCCCCGGGATTGTAATGCTTAAGAGGTGAGGTGTTGGGGTGGTGGAGGGATGCTAAAGTTGTGAGATGCTGCAGGTACGACAGCTTTGGTCTATATAGGGGTTTGGTCAAGAACTGATTGTATAATAGAATAATTGTCAATGACGTATTTGATACTGAAACATCTGCGCATGCTCCTCCTGAAATTTGTTTACAAAACATCCCTTAGTATATCTCTCCAGACTCGAGTGAATATGGAATGAGACAAGAGTCCACTGATGCGATACTTACAGATTCATGAGTCACAAAACCAAAATGTAATATAAAAAAGTAGCATTATTTAATGTTATTCTACACACTAAAATAAAAAAATAATACAAATAAAAGCAGAACATTTTAATTTTGGCTCTAAAAAAATCAACTGGCTCTGGTCGCAGTCTCCACCTATGACTCAGACCTCACTTTATTGGAATTTAAAAGGAAAAGGCTTATATATTAAGCTGTATTAAGCAGTACTTAACTGGGGTTTCATGGAAATGTCTCTATATCTGACAAATATTGACAAATACATCTAATCCACTTCTGTGATAAACAACGATTAGGATACCTACGAGAAGCAGCACACATCCTTCACATCTTCAACGGGAAGCAGCGAATCTTGCTTATACAGTAGTATATCTGCCAAACACTAATGGGTTGAACCATTATCACAGGGTTAACTGAAGGCTCCTATAATCTGTGTTGGGTTAGTTACTCCAAAAAAGCAATTAATAACTAATTACATAATTTAAAAATTATTTCAATTGCTTTATATGAAAAATCATATAAATACTCAATGAGTAATTTAATTACTTGACTCAATACTTAAAAACGCTATAAATCGTATAAAGCACAGGCGTCAAATCCAGTTCCTGGAGGGCCGCAGCTCTGCACAGTTTAGTTTCAACCCTACTTCAACACACTTACCTGTAGGTCTCAAAACAAGACTCAATTAGTTTGATCAGATGTGTTTAATTAGGATTAAAGCTAAACTGTGCAGAGCTGCGGCCCTCCAGGAAATGGATTTGACACCTGTGGTATAAAGCATAGACAATAGAAATTAGTCAAAGGGGGACTTTTGTTCCATGGGAATGAACGTGCAAACGGGGGTCGTTCCAAACGCAGCTTTATTTTTGAGAATAGTCAGACAGGCAAGGGTCAAAAACCTGTGTGAAAGATAATTCAGAGGTGTAATCCAAAAATAGGCAAATGGTCAGGTCAGGGGGCCTATTGCAGTAAGGAGGTGCATCCATCTCGGAGTTTAAACTTGAACTTTGAGTTGACTAACCAAGGGATTAAAAACTCAGAGTTTTCAGTTTCAGAATAGCTGATCTGAGTTAGGTCGATCAACTTTGAGTAGACTGATTCAGAGCCAAGCATGCACATCGCAACTATAAAAAGGCATTATCAATGGAGCGCAGATATTACGAGTAACCATAGCAACATCTAAAAAAAGAGATCAGCATTTCTTTCTCCAGCTGAACTTGATGTGCTCATGCAAAGTTACAGCAAATATGACCATATATTTAAAAAAGCAACACCACTTGCGAAACAGAGACAGTTAGCATGGGAAAACTGCTCAAGTTAATGTGTAAGTTTACATTTTAAGTATTTAAATATCTAAGTATGATAAAAAAAATTAATGTAATGTGTAACGTTTATTGACTTTTTACTTGAAAAAGTGGGGAATTAGCCGTAATTTTGAAGTTATTTCAGATGTAATTGCATTAAATTAAATTAAATAGGCTACTGTATAGTTTCTACAAAAAAAATTGACAAAACAAGAATGCATATAATCTTAGCTTAATGTTCAGTGGAAATTTTTAATTTCAGGTTCTCACTTTTACACACAATGATCAGTTGAAGATCAAATTTTTAAAAATTGTGTTTTTAATAGATTCAAAAGAGCCCTTGAGTGTCTGCCTTTATTATTGATCAAGTGGTAGAGGTTGATATGACATTTAGAATGTAAGCAGTACTAACAAATTTATAACAAAATCTCATGACCTTTTTTAATGAGCATACTGGAATTTGTTCGGTAAAAGTGTTTCCATAGTTTATGCACATCTTTTCCTATTGGTTAAAAAGTTTATCCTACTCAGTTATGTGTATATGTTTTTTATTCATGTTTTCAAAATTTATGCGCATCTTGGCGTTTCAATCAACCGTTTTTTTATGTGCATATTCGAAACACGCATTAAAATATGGTGGATGGAAACGTTTGGCTAAGGTGAGATATACCACTTCATCTTTAAAAAAAGGGAGGACACCGACAAAAACTCTGAGTTTAGAAATAAAACCTGCTCTTGACCAGGTTAGGCTTACAGAGTACGTTACCACGGTAACTGACTCTGAGTTAAAGTTACCTCTCTTTCAGAAACAGGCTTTACTTGCCCTGCTTTCTCGAGTTTGACAAACCTGCCATTTTAAAACAAAAAAATTGAGTTTCTCTCATTTCAGGGTTAACATACTCTGAGTTTTCACTTAACCTCCTTTCTGAAATGGGGCCCAGGCAGCATAGAATCAATAACACAATAAACAGTCCTAGGGATGGCTGACGTGAATCTGACATTTTGACACAGTGTCAAGATCCCGAAACACAAGTGTTTCGCAACACTGCACCGAAGCATGACCAGAAACACCCAGGTCACGTGACTAAGGTGATTCGAAACACTCAGGTCACGTGACTTCAATTCGATTAAAAGTAATTTCAGAAGCGTTTTGAATCCTGGCAAATCTGCATTTGACTGACAGGGTGAGAAAAAAAAACTTTATCTCATGTAGCCTAGGCGACTGTGCGTGTGCACATAGTAGCTGCAATGGCAAACTGCAAATGGCCTGAGTTGGAATCCTAACTTGTGCAAATACTATGAAATTAGGACTTGATGAACTTTAATAATGTCACTATTTTATGACTAAGACAACACATATGTATTCACAAAGTGTTCATTTGGACATCAGACCAATGTTAAACAAAACACAATACAAGAACAGAGCATATAAAAACGACTATAGCTGCATCACCCTGGATTCAAATTCATTATCTCTGCATGCTAGTCTGGAACTCTCACCGCTTCACTAAATCACTTGAAACCTAAACTCCACAACGTGGGGTTTAATACCTCAATTTACTTAACCGTTTCTTTGCTGAAGCTGTTCAAGAGCAATACATAAAAAAATGAAACGTTTTCGAACGTTTCTTTAACTGTTTTAGTGTTTCATGAAGCCTCTCTTTGCCCACCACTATCAAAATCAAAGGAAACAAGGAACAATGAAACTGCTTACATAATGAATGCAACAGCAAAACAATACTCAGCAAAGTGTGTGTGAAAGTGTGGTGTATATGTAGTCTGGTTATCAGTCCATGATGAGCTTCCAGCTGTGGGTGAGTAATCAAGCATGATCTGGAGCTGGTGTGTGCGAGGTGCATTATGGGATGTGTAGTTCTGTAAAGTGGCATATGTGTAGTTCTGGTGATCAAAACACCTTTTACTTTTGGTTAAAAATGATGAACACTCGTTTTAAACATGATATGCATTGTTTCAAATGTTTCAAATTAATGTCACCATATTTTATACCTACCATATATTGACATTCATTTTTAAATCAATTATTTTTTTCTTGAGCATGTACAGTTTTCTTGATTAATTTAGCCCTCTTTAGTTAAAAATTATGTGCAGTATTTTACATAAGTCTATTGTAACTGTAATTAAATTACCTAAATATCAAACGTAACCCCTTACTTTACTTTTCAGCTTAAAAGCATTTTAACTAGAGTAGCTAGTTCCTTTGTAACAAATTTTACACCAACACCATAACAAACTTTATTTAAATTATGCTTAGTTGAAAGTTTTTGTTTCAAAAAACACCCTTTCATATTATAAGTGTAAGTTTTTTTTATATTATTATTCCCACAAACATTCAAAAAGGTGGTTTGCCATCTCCAGGTTGGAGGAAAGTCCTTACCCCAGGTGGAGGAGTTCAAGTATCTTGGGGTTTTGTTCACGAGTGAGGGAAGGATGGAACGTGAGATTGACAGGTGGATTGGTGCAGCAGCAGCAGTAATATTGTCGATGTACCAGTCTCGTGGTGAAGAAGGAGCTGAGGCAAAAGGCAAAGCTCTCAATTTACTGGTCAATCTACGTTCCTACTCTCACCTATGGTCATGAGCTTTTGGTCATGACCGAAAGAACAAGATCTCGGATACAAGCGGCCAAAATGAGTTTCCTTCGCAGGGTGGCAGGGCGCAGCCCCATTCACACTACGAGCGACCCGCAACGGCAAATCGACAATCAACCGTTCATTTCAACGGAGAGTGATCGACAGCGACCGTTAGCGACCAGGTGGGCGTGTCTAGCGATGCGACAAAGTTGACAATCCTTCAACTTTATGCAAATGAAGAGCAACTTTTTTGAGGGACAGCCAATAGGGGGACCAGTAGAGCTCACGTGATCCTCTCTCAGCTCGCTCAGAGGCCGGTTGTATTTGTGCTGTATATACATATGCAGACCTGCATTTGCAGCAGGTCGCCACCCAGAGCAACAGGCAGCTACAAAGTAGCTGCTAGTGTGAATGAGGCATTATAGATAGGGTGAATAGATCTGTCAAGTTGGAGAAGCTCGAAGTAGAGCCGCTGCTCCTCCACATGGAGAGAAGTCAACTGAGGTGGCTTGGGCATCTGTTTCAAATGCCTCCTGGATGCCTACCTAGAGAGGTGTTCCAGGTATTGCCCACCTGGAGGAGGCCTGGAGGAAGACCCTTGACATGCTAGAGGGACTATGTCTCTCGGTTGGCCAGAGAACGTTTCAAAATACCCCCGGAGGAGCTGGAGGAAGTGTCTGGGGAAAGCGAAGTCTGGGGTTCTCTCCTGAGACTGCTGCCCCCACAACCCAACCCCGGAAAAGCTGAAGAATATGAAATTAAATTAAAAACAAACATCTTTTTTTTTTTACTTTTTTGTTAATTCTTCTATTTCTTTTTTAATTTGAGGCAGACAAAATTGTTTAAAAACAACATTTGCTTTAACCTCATGTTGTCCATTTACTTAAAATACAAAATAGTTGACTAATAGTTTAGTAAATTTACCTTATAAAGCACATTTTAGGTTGCCAGAAAGAAAAATGTAACCAAATAAAGGTCTTGCTCTGTAAGATTGTCAGTCACCCACCCAGCCTTACACAGCTGACATAGCCAGTGATTTCTAGTCTGTTCTTTCCAAGGCCAAAGCAATGTCTGTTGGTTCAGGCTGTGATTAATGTGAACGCCGAGCTGTTCTCTGACACTTGCACTTAAAACAATTGAGCACCATTATTTCTGGCGAGGGTCAAACAAAAACAGGTTGTTGTTCTCTGATGTACTTGTAGGCTTTATATTTCAGAATGACCTGGATCTTTGCCCAATGCACGTATATCAGCTCAGTTGGCTGGGAAATTATGGTGGTGGCATTTTTAGATCTAGGACGCTGTGTACTCAAGGCAGGTCCCCGGCAATGACCATCTGCTTCATGAAATAGCTACGCTGTCAGAAATATACTAAGCCAACATGGTGAAAATGGTATAATATCTGGCAAAGAGGCCATACACAGACTCTAACCTAAAACCTCTTCTATTGAATATTTTGAAATGCATGAATTTTTCCATGTGATATTTTACACTTTGCAAGTTCATTACACATAAGGTGAAATAGAGAAGTTAGCTAAAGTCACAAAGTAAATGAATACAAAATGGATAATTCAATAGAATCAGCATCATAATCTGCTGACTCTATTTATTCATCTGAATTTGAGATCACATGGGGACATTTCAATCTAAAGCCCATTTCTAAAAACAAACAGACAAACTGCCATTTTATCTATATCACAATCCAGATCCCTGCTGAAAAAATCCAGGATAACAAGATGCTTGTGCTTGGACTGGTTAGTTTGTATAGTTTTTGGACAGAGTGATGTTCTCAAGCAAAATGGAACTTGTAAAGCTATTTCACAGTGTTGTCTTACATGGCTGCAGGGTTAATGAGTGTGTACAGTCATGTTTGGTGACAAGCATTGTGTTGGCGAAAGTGGGAAGGGTTTGCATGAAAAGGGGAGTTTCATTAAGGCCCAATGCCAATTCTACACCTTAGCCCTTCCCCTTACCTCTACCCCTTGTTTTGCGCGTTCACGTAAAGAGGTAGGGGTGTCCCAATTCTCTTTAGCTTGAAGGTGTAGGGCTAAGGGGAAGGGGTGAATACCCCTTTAGTCGAAGATTTCTTTAGACGAAAATTTCCCAGAATACACCAGCCACATTGCAGTATTGCTAAACCCGGAAGTAAGGAGATCCACAAATTAGTATTTTTTTTTATCAGTATTACAAATTTTTACAACGAACAAGCACATGATTTAATAAATTCATAAGCGCATTCGTGTTTTACTGTCATGCTTTTTCAAAAAAATGCTACAATAAAACCGCTAAATTTCGTGATCTTTAATCCATAATAATAACTCCTGTATAGCAGTCCCACAACATTCTGTCACTCGATGACACTGTCAGAAAAGTCTAGTAGCTGGAAATGACCTTTTTACAGTGTCCTGCTATTATGTTAATGTTGTTTCGGTGTGTTTACATAGATTTGGCCACAGTGTAAATACACAGTATTACGGTCTTATTGTCACATTAGATCGTTATGATAACATAATATATGCCTTCAGTGATTTTCTGAAGATAAATACCAAAAAATTAACACAACTGGAATAACTAGAGCAGTTGCGATCGTCTGATCTCATCTGATCTCGTCTGATCTCGTCTGATCTATGAAGCAAGAGGCCGCGATGACGTGTGCAGGTGCTGTAGTGCTGTCCCAATTCTTAGGGGTAAATTTTGAAGCCCTTCCCCTTCACACTTGGTTTTAAGGGCCAATGGGAAAGGGATGGGTAATGGGAAGGGGTAGGGGTACAAAAATAGAACTGGGATTGGGCCTAAGTATATTATAGCTGATATTCACAGCAGCAACACAAATACAGATGCAATACACAGTGACTGTAAAGTTAAAGGAATAATTCACCCAAATATTAAATTCTTCCATCCTTTACTCACCATTTCTCTGTAACCACTGACTTCCATGGTATTTTTTATACTATGGAAGAAAGTCATTGGTCAGTGTTTCCCAGCTTTTTTAAAATATGTTATTTTGTGTTCAACAAATGAAAGAAACACCTAATTGGAACCATTTTAGAGTCAGTAAATAGCGAGTAAACTTCATTTTAGGCAAACTATCTCTTTAATGATGTAAAGCAACATAAAGATAAAATGTGATTTATTGTAATATACATATGAGTTCTGCTTGGTCTGGCTCAATTTAGGTAAGATTTACTCTGTTTCTCCAGGGACATTTGATTTAAATAGAGACTGGGTACAATCACTCCTGGGAGAAGAGATGTTTATGAATTCAAGTACTTGTGGGGTTTGGCAGTCTCAGACAGAGCAGTGATATAGTGATATTCCTATAGTGTCCACAGCCTGGAGGTCAATGCCCTTCTTGGGCACGCTGAGGAAAGGATCATTTCTCAAATAAATTCTCCCCATCACTGATGGATATTATGGGGGGTAATTCGGTGACCCGTGGTCGACTTTCGATAGCCGTGTCACCTCACAACAAGAAGGTCACTGGTTCGAGTCCCAACTGGGCCAGTTGGCATTTCTGTGTGCAGTTGGCATGTTCTCCCCATGTCAGTTCTAGATGTTTGACAATGGCTTGGTGTGTTCCGGCCTTTAAAAATCACAGGCAACAAGCAGAACAACTTCAGGACTTTCATTTTCCTTCGGCTTAGTCTCTATTTCAGGGGTCACCCACAGCAGATTGAACCGCCAACTATTCCAGCTTATGTTTTACGCAGTGGATGCCCTTCCAGCTGCAACCCAGAATTGGGAAACACCCATACTCATTCACCTTTTAATTCAACTACAGCACCGTGGGGGAAACAGGAGCACCCGGCTGAAACCCATGAGAACACGGGGAGAACTGGCCAACTGGCCCAGCCACGACTCGAACCAGCGACCTCCTTGCTGTGAGGCGACAGTGCTAACCACTGAGCCACCGTGCCACCCTGTTTTGGATACAGCACTGAACTAAACTTGACTCCCCCTAAAATAATGCTTGATTCCAAATTATTCAGCCTTCTTGTTAAAAGCTGATTTGCTCATTGGAGATGATGCCCATTTCTTTTTAATAAACCGAATGGTGTGTGATTTACTTGCAAGTCTGCTGACGCTGGTGGTTTTCCTTGTCAGCACTCGGTCAATAGATAAGTACTGCAGTGTCTAATGTAATATTAAAAGCACTTCAGCTAGAGAATGAAAGTGCATGCTGTAATTTCTCTGAACTGTGACTTGTTGCAGAGTTTCACTTTGGTAAAAATGCCTCCATTTAGATCTCTTGCGGTTGTTTATAATTAACCTAGTGTCATTTTTTTTAAATAATCTCATGAAACATTCAATTCAAAACCATATAATCAAATTACATTAATTTCAGTTAGCAATTAATTGTTTTACATGACTTATAGACACATACGCAGCGCACATGATGTATTTGAGCATCTCTCGAAAAATGTCATCTCATCTGTCCCCTCACAATCATTACATTACAAGTAGGGCAGGGGGGGGGGGGTCGTTTTGCAGCCTATACAGTAAGCAGACGTAAATGAAGCACGAGTGATTTACATGTGAAGTCCATGCAAAGATGGGATTAGACATCTTGTGGCATGAACTGGGTGTTTTGTGCATTTTCAGACTGAAAAAGAAAGTGGAAGCAAACATCTAACCAACGGAGCAATGGAACAGACAGAAAAGTTAGAAGCTTATAATGGATGGGGATTGGTTCAAGGATGATGGCTGACGTGACCGAATTAAAGGACATTATTTTTGTTTTACATATATGGCTGGTATTTTGATGTGCGTCAAATCAATATATGATTTCGTTTCACCCGTTCCCTGCCTTTGACGAGAGAAAACGCTTCACTGCCATTGACGTGTTTTTTGGCAGTCTGAGTGCGTAGGGGAAGCCCTAACACATGTCCTGAGTGAGGTACATGATGGCTGTTTCTTAATTCCAAGAACGCAGAGAACGGACTTGCATTCTTGTGAAGACCGGTCTTGCCAGGTCACCTCGGTAGAACGATTTCGGGAGAACACGAGAACAGAGAACGCGTCCTGTGAGAAATGAGATGCTGCGTTCATCCTTAAAAGTATTAAACATTACCGCATTCACACAATTTATTGTTTTTCCCCTTTTCAAAATATATACTATGCATAAAGACTTTACAAATATACGTTGCACAATATAAATAAAACAGGTTTTAATACGAATTTCAGCAAATAAACAACCTTAATGTGTTTATTCCTTTATTAAGATTTTCATGGTAATGTTTACGTTCACCGTCTTATTAAGGAAAACTCCTCAGATAAATAAGTTCTATCTCCGAACTTAAATAATAAACCTATATAAAATGCTGTGCTTCCGACCTCCAGTCGCAATGACATCTGGGACTTCTAGAGATGTGAATGAACGTCGCCTCGTTGTTCCATCCCTAAGAGGGAAGAAATCACTTTACCGAACTCTTGCATTCAATCTGCCCAGTTGGTGGAATGAACTCCCTAACTGCATCAGAACGGCAGAGTCACTTGCTGTCTTCAAGAAACGACTAAAAGCTCAACTGTTTAGTCTCCACTTTCCTTCCTAATCTTAACTGCCTCTCTGGCTATACCACTAACTGCACTCTCTCCCTCTCAAAAAAAAAATAAATAAATAAATAAATAAATAAAATTACTAATGCTTTGCTTCTTAGACTTTACACACCTGAAACTTGTCTATAGCACTTGTTCACTGCTGCTCTTATAGTTGTGTAAATTGCTTCCTTGTCCTCATTTGTAAGTCGCTTTGGATAAAAGCGTCTGCTAAATGACTAAATGTAAATGTAAATGTAATCCCTGGCGTTTTAGATCTGTTTTTGATTTTGTCTTGACCTAAAATGACCCAAAGAAGCTTTATTTTTATGGTTTGTCATTGTCATTGTGTCAGATTACACAACTAACATAGTAGGCTACCTAAAATGGTAAATAAGATATTATTTACAAACATATATATATATATATATTTAGTTATATATTTAGTTAATGTCAAGCCCTGACCACGCCTACCAATAGTGTACCCTATGGCAGTGGAGACACAAGCCTGATATAGGTTACCCATACCGAACCAAACCATACCGTACTGTACCACTCAGTGGAAAGGCATAACTTAAAGTCACAAATGTCAAAGACTGCACATTTTCTGTGGAGAACTACCATTTATGCTTCCACAAAGAACTAAGTTAAAACAAGTTCCCAAAACAAGCTTTTTGTCTTAGATTGAAGAACATTTTTCTATGAAGATATAAAGATTCTTTAGTGGAACATTTGTTATGTCAAAGGTTCTTCATGAAACCATCGATGCCAATAAATGCCTTTATTTTTCAGAAAGTTATAATCTATGTTAGGGCTGGGCAATTAATCGAAAAGTAATCGAAATCGACATTCAGAACCTATAATCTATCTAATTTTTCCAGATCAATTTTTTCAATTACTTACTGAGTGTGGAGTGACCTGTCCTCACTTTAAGTCTAATTTATACTTATTATATTATGATTTATACTTATTATTTTATTCTGATATTATACTTCTGTGATTGGTCCAACCCAGGCTCATTCTGAGAACGTAGTCCCGTGGACGTTTCTGGAGACCGCGAAATACGTCCCGGGAGGTACGTATTTTTGCAGTTTTTGTTTTCGCGAATCCGCGAGAGGCCGCTGTGTGCGCTTTTCCTGCGCCGTTCTCGCGTAAACCCGCTAGAGGTCGCTGTCGAACGACCTTCCGCCTGTCTGCCTGGATGACAGAATGATTGACCGTGCGACCGGCCAATCGGCTGACCCACCCTCCTCCGTCCCTAAACCCAACCAACGACGATTCACAAAAGCCGTCCAGAAAAAGAAAAGCCCTCGTCTAATTTTTACCCCGTTTTCGAATTTTGACCACATTCTCACCCTGTGACGAACTTGTTCGCTTCATTTTTTGGATTTTGTTTTTGTTTTCTTACCTGATTTCTGGAACCACTCTTCCCCGGGCTCGAACCCGGTCGTCAAGGTCAGCCCCTCTCTGCGCCTCGAGTTCGCCAAAGTACACGAAGAGCTAACCGGACAAACTGGTTGCAGCGGGAAAGCCCTCCACATGGAGGCGAGCGGCCGGCCGGCAAGCACCGAAAGGAACGGGGTCACACCGCCCCGCAGCGTTCGCTTATAAAAATGAAATGCAGCCGTACGTACCCCCGGCTACGTATTTCTCCAGAAACGTCCACAGGACTACGTTTTGCTCAGTTTGGTAGCGATGACAAGGGTGGGTGGTACACTGAGCCACATTTTAGGTGTGTTTAATTTCAGTTGTTCATCCTAGATGTTCAATAAATAATGTTTAATAAATTATTTGAAAATCAAGTAATGCACCCTTTATTCAAAAATCTCTCACTTGTAATATGTGAGCATACTGTACAAAACCTGCCCGTGAACTATGAGGCCAAAAACATCAAATCAATAACTAAAATAATTGTTTATTAATTGTAAACGAGTTAAAATGTTAATCGAGATTTTGGTTTTAGGCCAAATCGCCAAGCCCTGATCTACAGTATGTGTGTAAACGAAAAGCATTCTGCTTACTTTAATACTTCAGTCACTGTAATACATATTCAAGATCCACAGAATGTTGCAAGAGTGTGTATTTTACACACCCTTTCAAACCCAAATAAGTTATTTAGGAAATGTTAGAATTTGATGTATTTGATTGCTTTTGATTTGTTTTGGCATAGCAATGTCTGGAATGACTTTGATCAAATTGCTAAACATGTCATGTCATGTGCAAACGTTGTAAAGCAGAGTTATCACAGTAGCACCGCCACAATGTGGAAACATATGAAATCCAAAACCGCAAAATGTATTATTGACTAGCTGAATAAAGAGAGCACTGCATTCACAACTACATGTATAGGATCGGTTGTACCCTAGTAAACCCGAGAGAACCAAGAAGACCACTCATCTTACTGCAAAGCTGCTCTCAGAGGGACAGGCTTTAAGTTTTATCGAGAGAGACTTTAGGGATTTTAGGGTTTAAGGACGGCTTGAGTCAGACATGACTTGGTCACTGACAGCTTTTACTTGCACTTTTATAATTAGATTATAATGGTATTTTAGCAATAATCTGGTTAAACTTTACCTCATGAATACAAGAATAGGCCAGGGCAAAGCAGTGGATTCTACACAAGCTCAAAGTTTGCAGCTGGGAAAGCATGTCCACAATCTGTCCACAATGCCGTTGAATGGCAACACAGATGACACCTTAGAGTTGGATGCCATCAGACCACATTGATGCCATGAAAAGTAATTCTCATCTCAAGTACCAAATAAAAGATTAGACCAAATGGGGGAAAACTTTTATTAGTTATCAGCATTGAGGGTAACGCAATTTCCAAAGTAACAATTAATTTAACGCATTACTTTTAAAAATATAAGTAATATTATTTGAGTTACTTTTTACCTTGCTTAATTGGCTTTAAGAAACATATTGCGGAATAAAAATGACCTTAGTCAGGTTGAATCACACACTCAATGGGAGAGAATGCTGTGAGGGAACAGACAGTTGGCTCACACTCATCATCAGGTCTCTTTTTCACAGTAGATGAGTCAGTGTACTGTTCTACTAACTGAATAACTCACAATATAGGTTTATTTCGAGTCAGGGGGGGGTTGGGGCACCCCACCTTCAGCTATGATTGACATCGATTCACATTCTCCAGGTAAAATAATTAATTCGACTGAACTAAAAAAAATGGTTCTTGCTTTTATTGTCGAGGAGATGCAGTCACTGTCTAACGTTACTGAAGCGACTATGTTTTGTAATATAGTAAGATTTTTTTCTCTTTTGGGAGACGATTTACACATTTATTAAGCCCACATGAGGCAATTTATTCAATGTATAAAGCTGTAAGATTTATTTTGATTTGGGGATTTTTTTTATCGTCTTGCTATTTAATATATTATTAAACATTTTAAAGGTTTAAAATCTGTTTTTGCCTTAATCACTGGTACAACCCTTCCTACTCCCCAAGAACTGTACTTATCCAGAGTGAGCAGAAGGGCTGCCAAAATCACTCTGGACCCCTCACACCCAGCACACTGCCTCTTTGAACTTTTACCTTCTGGTCGACGCTACAGAGCACTGCGCACCAGAACAGCCAGACACAGAAACAGTTTCTTCCCTCAGGCAGTCCATCTCATGAACACTTGATGATGATAATTATGAAACCAACATCACTACCTGCCATACACTTTTATACACATATACACTTATTTAACAACACACTTTACATGCCAGTTTGCACATAACAGCTGCACATATAACGTTGTATATAGTAATAAACATGTACATACACTTGTCAATTGTATATTTGCACTCACTACTTACTTCTATATATTTTTTTAATATATTTATTATCTGTTTTTTGTCCTGTCTTTGTAATCCTGTTGCACTGTAGAAGCTCTGTCACGAAAACAAATTCCTCGTATGTGTGAACATACCTGGCAATAAAGCTCTTTCTGATTCTGATTCTCTTAGGCTTTATTGCAGTCTTTATCTCAATGGACAGGGAATTTACTTAACTAATAACAAAACATTCAAAAGTAGCAAACACATTACTTTACATGCTTTCATTAATCTGTATATACAGCATGTGTAACTCTGGGCTCAGAAAGTTCTCAAAATATAATTTTATCCTACATTTTTTAAAGGAAAATGAAGGTGTAGATTATATAGATGGCTGTTATATACAGAGCTTCTCTATAAAAAAAGTGAAAAAAAAACACCTGCAAGTTCTGAAAGAGATCAAACCTCAGCCAGGTAAGGAAAAGTAACTCAAAAGTAACTCAAAAGTAATATAACACATTACTTTCCATAAAAAGTAACTAAGTAACGCAACTAGCTAAATTTTTGGGGAAGTAACTCAATATTGTAATGCACTACTTTCAAAAGTAACATTCCCCAACACTGGTTACTATGTATAATGGGACATTCTACCAGAAACGTACATTTTCACAAGCTTGTTGTCCTTAAAGTATCAAACAACAATACATATATATATGTAATGTGTTAATGTGTTAATGTGGGCAGATTTTATTTTATTTTTATAATTTTTTTAAACGGGGCTGTTTTGTTAATTTACTTGTTTTGTTTTAGTATTTTAAAATGTTCCTTGAGGTTCACTCACTTCTGAGACTCAGCTTGCATATAACAATTAACTTGATCAGTCTATGCAAGTTTAGTTTGATCTACTCAGTTTAATATGTACTGTAATATGACTTTAAGAAGTAATATGTCAAAATGAAGTGAGTTGTCTTAAAATGAAGCACAATAATCCTGTTTTTCCTTTTGACATATGATTATTTTCCTTGTTTTAAGAAAAAACTCACTTAGTTTTGACATTTTACTTCTTAAAATACTGTATACTGAAACCAGTTTATCCAGTGGCTCGCAGCATACGTCGGCCATCTTAAGACGCATAAGGAGGTGACCGCGATGACGGATTTATGCAAGAAGAGCAGGCAAATGGCACTCACGATAGAAATTTGAAATCTCAAAAAGCGTACACAGCAGCCTCTGGTGGATTTACGAAAACAAAAACGTACCTCCTGGGACATATTTAGCGCTCTCCAGAAATGTATATAGGGATACGTTTTCAGAATGTGCCTCAGAATGTACATTTTCACAAGCTTGTTGTCCTTAAAGTATCAAACAACAATACATATATATATATATATATATATATATATATATTAGCAATATCACACTCGTAGCGGTGCGATATGGCTGTATATCAGCACTGGTGGGAGGCGTGCCTTGGTGTCCCAACAGTGACAATATACAGCCATATTGCACTGCTACAAGTGTGATATTGCGTTTATACAACAGATCAACGACATAAATGTGTATATAAAAAAAGAAAATTAAACACGAGAGTCTAAAAATCCTTTTGTAAGAGGAACTACTTTCTTCCGCCATTCAGTCACATCTGCAGCTGACGTCAGAATAGCAGAAACCGTTACTAATTCACCAACGTCACTGTCGAGCTAGTATTTGCATAATTCTCAAGCGTAATGTCTAAAGTGATGACAAAACAGGTGATTTTGCTGACATTTTAATATGATAAGGCTAAACGGCATGAAATGCCATCAGTCTAGAGACATTTCCCAGTGTTTCCCTGTTGCAATCGGGAGATCACAATAATTAATCCCAAAAAAGCCAAAGCAGCGCAAACACTACCAGATTACTGTTGTGACTGCGATAAGGAAATACGTTAAACACATGCAGACATTTGCTTATTCTTTCTTTTTACTGAACTAGTCTGCAGTAACGAAAACAGCAGACTCATTAGAAACAAACAGATGGCCAACCAAAAAGTAACTCAGGTTTATTCAAAGAGTCGCCAACACGAAATACACACATTCCTCATATGTGAGTCCCATCTCGCACTCAATACACAACAATTACATGGTATAAATACAGCACTGCAACATACAAAAGAAAGATCGACTTAGAAAGTCACTTACCAGTTTAATAATGACTTGATCAGCTGTAGTTAGAAATTATGCTGTTTTTCTCCTCCAAGGAAGGGATGTCAAACTCAATTCCTGGAGGGCCACAGCCCTGCACAGTTTAGTTCCAGCCCTGCTTCAACACACTTACCTGTATAGGTTTCAAACAAGACTGAAAGACTTAATTAGTTTGATCAGCTTGTTTGTTCAGGTGTGTTTGATTAGTGTTGGAGCAAAACTCTGCAGGGACACCGGCCCTCCAGGATCAAGTTTGCCCATGCCTGGGCTAATAGCTGCTGACGCAATGTCTCTCCGAAATTATAAATATTTAAAATAGGCACTATCCTTATAAATAAACTGCACAGTTACAATCTAAACAACTACATTCTCTAAAAAAGCCTCAAAGGTACATTTTGTTGTAAAAGAGCCGCATTATTTGTCAAACTGTAGTGAGTTTATTGATCTGCTGTCACTCTATTCTGATATTGCAGAGTATTACACAGCTTTCAGCAAATCAGATTCGAGAACCAGACAGAACTGTTGTATATACTAGAAAATAGTTGTATTTAAATATTTATATCTTACTGGCATATAGGAAAATATTAATACACACTTAATGTACTGTATATTCATTATAATTATACATTTATTTAACAATAAAACATAATAATATACATTGTTATACCAACTAGGGGTGGGCGGTACACCGGTGTCATAGTCATCACCGGTGTGACTTTGCGCCACGACATGGATTTTCTAATACCGTCAATACCGTAATAAATCAATTATGCGCCTTGAACGGCTGCATTTACATCAATAATAGCTAATTCTAAATAATAAGGCATTCAATTTTCTTCAAACGTTCAGTTGTGGTCTGAATACATGTCCTTATACTACAGGGCTCGAAATTGCAACCATTTTGGTCGCATGAGCGCCCGAAATTTAATCTATGCGCCCTCATAATATATCTGGGAGCATTTGTGTGTCTGAATATAATGGTTGTAGTGCAATATGATTTGATTTTCTCTAAAAACTTGCTGAATCGCTCTACCCTGCTGCTGTATTGGTTTATATTAGCTGTCAGTCACACAACGCTTCCCGCTGTCAGATAACAGGGAGCTTTTGTTACTGCAGGAAATGCAAACGGCTGAAGAGTAAAAGTGCACAGGTTTGCAAACCTCACCTAAAGTTATAATAATAATAATGGCGCAGATGACAGCGATCATGACATGAGGTAAATGTTGATCCGCCAGCTGAGATCAATCGAGTGTTTTCAGAGAAGGTGCCCGAATCTCGATGCGTTGCATTCACCGCGTGTTCAGCGTAAATGTCCGCTAAATATAAAATCTAACACTGTACACATCATCGCCAAAGAAACTCACCTTTACTAAGTTTACACTGAAACTACGGCTCATAACAAAGAGCGGTATTGCGCCGGTGGTCATCGCGAGAATCCTGCTCTGTCTGCTCATAAATTGGTGCGGCTGACTCGCCTGCTTTATTCCACCAACACAGAGAAATGAAGATCAGCTCATAACGAGACTGAGCATTTACAATGACCCAAACCAAAACTTTTAAAGAGCGATAGAAGTGAGACTTTCTTTTGTCCGTTCTTCCTTGAGATGTATATTATTTTGCTATTGAAAGTAATACCATGATATTATACTGTCACCGTTCAAAAGATGAAAAATACCGTGATATTAATTTTAGGTCATATCGCCCACCCCTAATACCAACAAAACTAAACTACAATTTTAGGTTAAGAAAAAAAAACTTTTTTATAGTAAACAGACATGCAGAAGTCTGAACCGACCACTGCAGCCATGTGAGATTGACAACACAGAAATAAAGCGGAACTAAAATACTTACGTCCACATTAGTAGGACCATACATTTTACATGAGTACTTTTAAATTGTTAATCTGTCTCTCTTCTCTGATTGCTTGTTGCCATCTGATGCACACGTACAGATTAAGGGTGATGATAAAGTGTTAACATAGACTACTGCTTATCAGACAGTACAGTCAACTGAGGCTATTTATGGCAGCACAAGAAGCTCCTGATTATATGTGTTCAGTTTCAGCGAATGGCATACAAACATAGTAATTTAAAATAAAATTGTAACTTGTTTCTTACTAGTTGCTGTGTGTGAACAATCCTTTTCCTGTAGGACATCTCATCCGTCCCACACAGCTGCTGTTTTGTTGTAGTGCTGGTTGTTGTTTCTTTCAGACTTAAATGTTAATGTGGGCAGATTTTATTTTATTTTTATAATTTTTTTAAACGGGGCTGTTTTGTTAATTTACTTGTTTTGTTTTAGTATTTTAAAATGTTCCTTGAGGTTCACTCACTTCTGAGACTCAGCTTGCATATAACAATTAACTTGATCAGTCTATGCAAGTTTAGTTTGATCTACTCAGTTTAATATGTACTGTAATATGACTTTAAGAAGTAATCTGTCAAAATGAAGTGAGTTGTCTTAAAATGAAGCACAATAATCCTGTTTTTCCTTTTGACATATGATTATTTTGCTTGTTTTAAGAAAAAACTCACTTAGTTTTGACATATTACTTCATAAAATACTGTATACTGAAACCAGTTTATCCAGTGGCTCGCAGCATAAGTCGGCCATCTTAAGACGCATAAGGAGGTGACCGCGATGACGGATTTATGCAAGAAGAGCAGGCAAATGGCACTCACAATAGAAATTTGAAATCTCAAAAAGCGTACACAGCAGCCTCTGGTGGATTTACGAAAACAAAAACGTACCTCCTGGGACATATTTAGCGCTCTCCTGAAATGTATATAGGGATACGTTTTCAGAATGTGCCTGGGTTGGCATATAATGTCATAGAAACTAAACAGGCAACATCTGTGTACTATCTGTAGGGGTGTCAAAATAAATAGTTTCTTTGGTGCACCGCGATACAGACGCGAACAATTCGGTATCGGTTCAGTAATAATCATAACCAGTTATTATGTACTGACGTCATTTACCTCATATGCACTCTGTCACGAGGGAGGTGAGCGCGGGTATTTACAACACTACTTGTGGGCGGTCTCACAATATCGCTCCCGAGCGAGCGAGCAAGCAAGCGCACGTGGCGTGTGTGAGTGCGCGTGTGTGTGCGTGCGTGTGTGTGTGTGTGTGTTTATTTGGTGCTGTCTATGTTTGTGTATGTGTGTGAATGAGAGACAGTGTGGTGCTGTGTGTCCATTTGTGTGTGTGTGTGTGTTTATACAGACAGCTTGTTATAGCCACCCCCCAAAATATAACACTGTGTATGGAAAGCATCGTCAATGCACCGTGATGCACCGTACTATCGAATTGAACCGAATTGATAATCGTAACCGAACCGAACCGAACCGTGAGACCAGTATAGGTTCACACCTCTAACTATCTGTGTACTATCTAGTGCATCAGAGGTTATAACAGGTTCTGTTTGTCTTTAATTTGGCACAACACAGTGCTCAGCGTCTGCTGATAAGTGGCTGAATGCCAGTGGGCGGGGCCTATGCTCTGAAGGCAGTCGATACACAAATGAATAGGTGCGTTCGACTTCATGCAGTGATACGCAGACCAATCGAAATCCGTCTTAAAGTGATGCATGCCGGTTAGAAATTTTGTCCTATTAGACGCTGCGCTGACACCACGTAAAGTATCGCAACATTGCTCCCAGATGGTGGACTCAGCCGGAGCAGCAACTGAAGAGGGACTGCAGGAGCTGCGATGACGACACTGATATTACACGATTGGCAGAGTTCACCACATGACAACAACCACATGTGTTTCGGGTTCATTATTGAACAACTTCCGTCTCACAAATTTCAAAACAAACAATTAACTTTTTATACCCTCTCTATCTTGTATATCATGCTTATTAAAAGACGACAATCTACTATAATACTACTATGGCTACTATAGTAAAGAAAATCCGCTCTAACTGTAAAACTAAATAAATTGCTAAATACTCTGGACACCTGAAAGTGTAAAGCCTGCAGTCCACAACAAAGGTCTACAGTTATTGAGTATCATAATTAACAAACCATTTCCTTATGTAATTTTGCTCACATGGATAATTGAATATTAATCAGATGATATCATTACGCTGCTGTGCCGTCAGCCAATCGTTGCATTGCTGATCATGATTTCGATGATCGATAGATCTGTCCTTCACAACACAGGCAGCGATCTCAGATCAGTTCATCTAGATATTTTAAACTGATTCGCAAACTTGTTTGAAGAACCAAATTAGCCAGGGATCAGTTATCAAAGTTACAAGATCCAGGATCTGCCAAATATGCTAAAAACCTCCCACACAAACATCTTGGGACAATTGTAAGGCAATTAGCAAGTCAGTTTGTTTGAGTTAGGCATACAGATAGTTCAATTGGTCACACTGGTTGGGATGCTCAAACAAACAAAAATGGTAGTCTGCTTATAAAGATGATAATACGATGATTATTCACGGGTGCTGTGTGTTCATGAATGAGGAACAAAAATTACTTAAATGAAAAGAGTGAAAAATTGAATGGGCTCTGAATACTTTCCGTAGCCACTGTATATGATCATCGTTATAATACAAAAATTTACATACTCAACAACACGCAATGGTTAATTCACATAGGTAAATAAAACTAGCTAAATACAACTAAAGAAAGACCTATTACTTTTTAGTACAATAACGATACAATATCATAAAAGACTTCTAAAAAGGAAAGCAGAAGAATTGTATCATTGTAATACTTGCAACACTAACTGGATTGAAAAATGTGAACACATTTTGAAACAGTAGACATCACAACAACTTTGTAATTGGTTATAAAGCCAAATTAACATACCAATAAAACTGAGGATCACTCATTAATTTTCCTTCGGCTTCCACAGCGGAACGAACCCCCAACTGTTCC